>NC_054415.1:12312500-12552500 GCF_017976425.1 Toxotes jaculatrix | reverse complement strand
TAATCTATTTTTCAGGCTTTTTAAGAAGTAAATATATAAACTAAAAATACAAAATATCCCACCCATCTTTCAGACGTTAAGTCGCTTATTTACCATAATGTTACATCACTTTAGATAGCCTGCATCTCATTTTGGGTTGGTGTATATTAACCTACTAACCACTGAAGCACTACGGCGTTAACTTTAAATAATTATACAAAATTAGAATAAGAGTTTAGTAAGTCTATGCATATAATTTCCCATTAAATCTTATAAATGTCACCAGTGGTCATTATATTATGAGGTACTCACCCCAGTTGCAGTTTTACTGGTCACAGTAAATAGTCCGAGAAATTTTTATTTTTTATTTAAATTTTTATTTAACTATTGCAGTTTCATATAACAGGAAATGTGCCCTCATGAAGGTTGTAGTGTTCATTTTTTCTTGAACATTCTTTGAACGGTGTTGCTATAACTTAATGGTTATTTTCACCCAGTTTAAAAAAGTGATGGAAGACTTGATTTTAGAAACATTCAGTGAGAATAAGCATATGCCCTCTGAAGTCATAGCTGAGGGTTTTTGACTCAAACTGCCCTGTGAGAGGGTGAACAGGGCAGCAGGTGAGGGCATTAACACTCCTTGTTATTATTGGCTTACATCAGTAAATGCTATTTTAGCTGAATTCCCTTGTCAGCTTGTGAGTATAATTCCTTTGTATGAACTGCACTTGGTGTGTGTGTGTGTTTGCATATATCTGAATTTTGTTGAGCACAGTTGGCGCCCTGTTAGCCTCTTAACTTGTTGGATTATTGCAGTGAAATCTCTTTCCCCTGATTCAGCCTGGACTTGGCCTGTGTGTCTTGAGACCGGCATTTGTCAATCCCTCACACACACACACACACACACACACACACACACACACACACACACACACACACACACACACACACACACACACACATGCACAGACACACACAAAGCCTTTCTGTTCCCCCACTGAGGCAGAACTATCTGTTTAGATTAGAGAGATGCATGCTTGCTCCAATGGTACTGTTAGATGCAGGAATCAACAGTACCATCCATCACTCTGACCAATATGATGCAAATTATTCTTTGGTTTGGTACGAGGCCTCTTGCAGTAACTGCACTGACAGAAACTGAAAGTGACTTTTAAAGACAAAGTGTTAATTTATAAGATGAAAATAACACCGACATTGTGTCAGTGTTGTGTTGTGCGTTTCTAAGAGCAAGTGTTGAATGTTGTCTCTCAGGTGCTGATATATAACTTGTAAGCCTGGCAAAGGCTAGACTCTACAAAGAAAAAACAGAAGTGAGAAAGCAGAAGTTTTATGCTATTGAGAAAGTAGGCTTTAGCCCTCTCCACATGACCAACAAATCTGCCACATTTCAGCAAAGCCAGGAGTGAACTGGAACGCTATGCTTTCTTGTACAAGTAACGGATAAGCTTACATAAGTTTGGAAATGAACTACAGGTAAGAAGACGAGCGGTTATACAATTTTAAAGCTGTAAGTAGGATGTCAGTCATACGGTCAGTGCACAGATTACTGAGAGTAATAAAAGAGGAATAAATACTGTGATTTGTGTAGTGTGTGTACTATTGTTTAACATCAGAATAAGCTGGGGTCGGGTTTATGGACGAAAATGAATCCTCACCTACAGCATTAATAAAAAATCAAATTTAGTGCGTTGAGTGTGATCTCGCACACATGCGTGAAGGGTTTGTTTTATTCTTATATTTTTCTAATTCTAAATTTAGTAAAATAGCTACATATTGTAGTGAAGGTAGCCTGTGTGATATGTTGTGATGGAAAAGAGTTACCAAGGGTTGAGCAACAGTAAAACATGGTCATGACTCTTTCCATATGAATGGAACAGATTTTTTGTGAGTTGGAGGTTTAGGAGGGACATGACCTCTGAATCATACCCTCAAAATGATTAAAATGTAAGAAATATAGTGCGTGGTTTCTCAGGAATCAGCTAAATGGGTCATCAACACAACACACACCATCCGAGGGTCCATTCTTACAGATGCTAGGTCTGTGGTCAAGCTTTGTTCAAAGTTCAGGACCACTAAATTCAAGATCCCAGTGTTGGGAAATGTGTACAGTGAATTGACATTTAATGTTTAAATATTTCACCCAGTATAACTGTGATAAAGCCTAAAGAGTGAAAGAGGAACTGTGAATAGAAAACAAAGCCATGCAGTACAGGGGTAAAATGTATATATGGTTCAAGTAACAGTGTGTTTGTTTTAGTAGTGAGCAGTGGAGTGTGTGGCTCGTACAGCTGTGGCCAGGCTTGTGACAGGGTCTGTGGATCTGAACCAAATTCCAAGGAAGGCAACGAAACAAGCCCGGCTAAAAGATCTCCTTTGAAACCACAAGGTAGGCTCAAATCCAGCAGCCTACATAACCTGAACAATAAATACTACCCATTCTAACTCTGTTAACTAGTGTAAATAACCCTGTCTTACTCTTTGGGATCACAGCTCATCTTCACTGTGTGTGTGTGTTTTTGGTCAAAACCGTACCTGCACGATATTAAACTATTACCACAAATTAGCTGACCACGCTGTTTATCTCTTGCAGTACCTCCTAAACCTGCTTACCTCCAGAGCCCTGTGAGGGCAGGACAAGATCAGGCCTACAGTCCCACTACAGGAAGATTGAAACCCCAAGGAGTTAACAACACAGAGGAAGACCAGAGTCCTAACAGAAGTCATGGACTTTCTGTTTTTTGTGTCAGCCCAGCACAGAATTGCCAAAACTCCCCAAGTCCTGTTAGAGGAGGAGGGAGCTTTTTTTTAAATGGAGTGTCTGGATCACATATCAGCCCTGTCAGACACGCTCAGGGGATTTCAAATCTAACCAGCAGTCCAGTTTTAGGATCTCCGAGTCCAGGCAAAAGGAGCATTCAGAACTGTAGCCCATTGAGGGAAGGAGGGCACAGCCCTGTTAATTTGTTCCCAAGAAACCATAGCCCACTTACAGGAAAACTGCGGACCCCCAGCCCTGTTCAGGGGAGAGTGGGGAGCTACAGCCCCGCCAAGAACTCTAGATCCTGGCTAGGGCTGCACAGAATCCCAAGCGGCAAGATGGAAGGACAAGAGAAGAGGACAGGGAAATCTTTGAGTGTGCCTGACTTGATCGTTTGCTTGGATGAGAGCGGGTGGGACATTTACTTTGGATTATTTCTTTGCCTCTATCACCTCAGTACCTTCCCATAGCATGTATAGCATATCGAATCCAGCTATTTCTGAACATTACTTGAATTTTCAATCATGACTACACTTTATTTCTGCAGGATTACCACAGACAAAGTTGAACGCTCTCCACTGAAACCGCTGCAATCACCCAACTGCAATGGGCCTGCCATCGCCATCAAAGCACCAGCTAACCATAGAGTCACTTATACCACACATGAAGCCCATCTATCAAACAGTGTCAAACAGCATTCCCCAGGACACATTAATGGCACAGTGCAGGCGAAAGATTGGCCAGTAGTAAATGGTAAGGGAATAAATGACAAAGTGGAACAAGACAGAAAACCCATTGGATATGGCTCCAAGTTTTCCTGCCAGTGGACTGAGGCTACGACAGAAGCTGGGAGGATTCACGAGGAGTCTATAGGTGAACAAAATGCGGAGCATGAGAGGAAGGAGAGAGGGGGAAGCGAGCCAAAAGAGGAAGAGAACAAGGAGCAGAAATTGTATAAGATAGCCAATGAACTCCTGCAGACAGAGAGGGCCTATGTAGCTCGCCTCCACCTGCTAGACCAGGTCAGTGTCTATAATAATAGGTCTATAATAAAATGAAGTAGTATTTGTTTCTTCAGGCAGTTGAATTTCTCCCTGCAGTGCCAGAGATTTAATGTTCTTGACAGAACATTTCTTGTGTAGAAGATCGATGACTGTAAAACTAACGAGCATGTCCTGCGTCTGACTCCCACCCACAGGTGTTCTGCTCACGTCTAACAGAAGAGGCAGGTCGAGGCTCATTTCCTCCAGAGGTGATAAGAAATATTTTCTCCAATATTTCCTCCATCTACTCCTTCCACAGCCAGTTCCTGTTGCCTGACCTGGAAAACTGCATCAGCCACTGGTGGGTGTTCATATCACAAAGACGGACAACATTCAGGAGAGCGGTAACATTATCTGTCAGACCTTTTACCTTCCCACTCCTGCCACATGTAGGTGTGAGAAGCCAGGCCTGGGTAATGTCCTGCTGCAACACGCACCCTTCCTGAGGATGTACGCCGACTACGTCAGGAACTTTGACCAGGCCGTGGAGCTGGTGAGGACCTGGACTGAGCGCTCCTCTGCCTTCAGAAGCATCCTCCAGGACATAGAGGTGAGACATTTTCAGCAGGTAATAGGTGGGGTGAGGTGTGAACAGGGTGTCATGTATGTGTTGTCCTGTTTTAGAGTCAGGAGGTGTGCGGCAGCCTGACCCTGCAACACCACATGTTGGAACCGGTGCAGAGGGTTCCACGTTACGAAATGCTGCTGAGGGATTATCTGAAGAAACTGCCTGAGGATAACCCAGACTATGAGCTTGCTCACAGTAAGCATACTGTACCAGTGTCTTTATCTCAGTCTAGTGATCTCTTCATCATGTGCACCTCCAGTGTGTCTCATAAAGTGCCCGTCTGTCCCTGAAAGCTCATCATGTCTGTTTTCATCAGTGTGGAACCCTTCCTTTGTCTCCTCCCCCAGAGTCCTTGCAGACTATTTCCATGGCAGCCACCCACTCAAACAGCGCCATCCACAAAGCTGTACGTTACTGTAACATGCCACGTCATTAACCATTGTTCTAAGTGAGACTTAATCACCTTTACACAGCACATAAATTGAATTATGTGGCCAAAGTGATCCTAAGAACATGGTTTTCAACTACTCTGACATCTTGTCCGTTTTTTTCTGTTTTGAATTGTAAAGTATGGGAACTACTGTGATTGTGTCCATACATACATAGTTTCAGTGTTTGATCACCATCTTTCTTTGCCTTGTAGGAGAGCCTGAAGCGGCTGCTGGAGATCTACGAGATGGTTGGAGAGGAGGAAGTGGTCAATCCGACCAATGAATTTCTCAGAGAAGGTCGCCTGCTCAAGCTTGCTGCCAGGAACACATCCGCAATGGAGAGACACCTGTTCCTGGTTAGAACCAGTGGCGACACACTTCCTCTTTGGGTTTTTCTGTTGAGACGATGATCTGTGATCTTTAAAGTCAGCTTAGCTAAGGGCATCATAAATTATGAATGCAGTATGGATGACAGCTTGTAAAGTGAACCTTGTGAATTTTATTTTATTTGCTCCACAGTTCAACAACTTTCTGCTGTGCTGCACTCCGAAGTTCAGCCTAGTTGGGCAGCGTTTTACTGTTCGGTGCAGGATTGGAGTGGACGACATGCAGGTGCAGAAGACCACCAATGAAGACCACCCATACACCTTTCAGGTCTCAGGAAAGGAGAGGACCCTTGAGCTGCAGGCAAGGTGTGTTTGTGTGTGTGCAGTACATGTGGGCTTTATGTTTCCTACTGTCAGGTGTGAATTTTTATCCCTTTATATTTATGTTCCTTGTTGGACCATATAAAAAAAAACAAACCCATAATAGATTTCTGTGAAATTTGGAATGTTAGACCCAGAACCATGGTTTTGGTGCTGATGCAGGTTCACATCCAGGAACTCTTCTAGAAGACTTTTCTAAAATTATGAGGCTTAAATGATGTGTATTCCACAGTTTTGTGTTTATATGTATGTGGTGATGCAGTTCAACAATCTGAGTCCATTCTAGCTGTAAAGCGTGTTTAGCTGATTTTCTTGTTAAATTACTGTTGCCTCTGTGAATATAACCACTTAATCAAAGTGAACATTCAGTCCATCAATCTGATTTCCACTTTAAATGTAATTATTTTGTTTCTTCTTTTTTTTTAAGCTCTGAACAAGACAGAGATGAGTGGATAAAGGTACCAGGGTAGTTTTATTTATCGTTTGGTGCTTCACATTAAATATTGTGTGTGTGTGTGTCTTTTTTTTGTAAATACAGTCTCTTTTGTCCTGTATCCAGGTGATTCAGGAAGCCATTGATGTGTTTCAGAAGAAAAATGAAACCTTCAAATTGGCTTCTAAGGAGCTGAACATAGAAGAACCAGTGAGTTCAATGAAAAATATGATCAGAATGAGGTTGTGTATATTGATAATCTGTTCATAAAATGCTGTAACACTATGAAACATCCTGGTTGTGACAAGTGTATCTTTTACAGGCGAAGGAACTTGGCCGACGCGCCCCTCGCTGGATCAGGGACAACGAGGTGACCGTGTGTATGACGTGCCAAGAGCCTTTCAACGCTCTCACGAGAAGAAGACATCACTGCCGAGCCTGTGGATGTGTGAGTGAACAACACATTTGTACTGTAAACGCAACACATCAGCTCATTTTACCAGAGAACAATTCAGCAGTGGTGTTTTCTCTGCTCTCCAGGTCGTGTGCTGGAAGTGTTCAGACAACAAAGTGGCTCTAGAGTACGACGGCAACAAGCTAAACAAAGTGTGTAAAACCTGTTACTCCATCCTGACTGATCGGAGAGGAGACAGGGTGGAGGGCAAGAAGAGAAGAATGCTGGAGGTATGCCTTTTTTTTTTTTCTTAAAGTTTAAAGATTATAACAAAGGTTTAGCTATGTGTGCTCCTTATAAACTTGTAGATTTTTTTCCTGTTTGTCAAACTTTCATAATTAATACACATTTGTAATTTACTTACACTAAATGCAGTCAGGATAATCTGTCTCCGATGCAACAGAGTGGATAAAACCAACTAAACACCCTTTTTCTTTTATGTAAAGCTGACATTAGTAGGTGTGGTACCGTATGTTCTGCAGAGAATTTGTGAAGTCTCCTTTTAGGATCATAAAATGCATCATAACAAGAATGTAAGTCTAACATTCTCTTTTCTTGTGCTGTCTCTCAGTCTGAGGCATCTCCAGTGTCCAGTGACAGTGTAATGAGTGGCTTCCTGCAGTATGGCGACAATCCCAAGACCTGGCAACGAGTGTGGTCTGTTGTCACAAGGACCGAGCCTCCAGTTCTCTGCCTGTATGCTCTTCCACAGGTAGGGATCCCTGTGATTAAAAAATGTCTCATATATTATTGTTGAATGTATTTTGTAAACCTACCATTTCATTTAATTTTGCCACATACTTTGGATGATAGCGTGTCTTTAGAGGGTACGCATGTGATGTTGTTGTGCACAGATGTTGCCACAGTCCCTCCCCCCTGACTGGCAAACATGCAAAGAAAAAAAAAACAGTCAGCATCTGGCATCCTGCACTCACAAAAAAAGGGAAGCTCTACTAAAATTGTGAGGAGCTGTTGTGCAAACAACTGCACAAACAGATTGAGGGCCACAGAAGAAGGGCAGCAACGTAGCTACAGTTTTTTTTGAATGAAATAGAGTGAAATCATTGTATTTTACAAAAATGTCCACAGACAACCAGAATATTCTTTGAAATCCTCATGATTTAGTTGTCACCAGCTCATCAGTACAGTACATTCTTTTAGGCTTTGTTTAGTGTAGCATTACCTCTCAGTGTCTTGCTACATATACTGATGTTGTAGGTGAGAGATTAAAGAACAAAAAAGACAAGTGTAGTATTTCCACATACTTCAGCACTGCTTCAGTCTTTGCATCCTCCTCCTCTCCCTTTCACTCCCCCCCCCCCCCCCCCCCCCCCCCCCCACCCCACTACCCTGCAAATCCAGGATGTGAAGCACCTGTCTGTCATACCCCTGCTGGGCTGCACTGTGGAGGATTCCCCTCAGGAGCTGCAGGGTCAGCCTTGTTTCTTTTTAGGTCAGTCCAAAACCACCCACACTTTCTCCTGTGATGGTCTGGACCTGAAACAGTGCTGGCTGGCTGCTCTGAAAGTTGCTGTGACAGGCAGGATCCCAGCGTGCATGCTGGCTGGCTCTGACGTCACCGCCAGTGGCTCCAGATGTGGCTTTAACGGTAACGTCAGTGATGGAAGTGTCTCTAGTGGTGAGGAATTTAGCATCAATGGCAACAAGGAAAACCACTCCTGAGCGTTTCACTGATTCACTGATGTTTAAGACAATAGCTTTGAGCTACGTATTTTAAATGAATGAAATCTAGAAATGAAAATCAGAACTGAGACCTGTGTTTTCTTTTACAAGTGGCTGTGCACTTTATTTCTGAAATGGTTTACAGTAAAATAAATAAAGTGATAGTGTTTTAACATGAGTCAGACTATCCCTTCAGCTACCAGGATGTTTGCTCTGTACAGGTTGTCTAAGGTGCCGTGTGATGTGGCAGGAAAAGATGCTTAAAGGTGTTGTCTTACAGTGGACAGCTGAACGCATGACTGCATGAGGATTCCAGTGACACACAGAGGCTCAGCGGGATCATAACTGTCTTATAAAACACATTCAACTGATCCCATTTCTTCACACATAATTACAGCAGTAGAATATTTACACTCAGAAAACATTACAGCTAAACAACATAAACACACTAAGTAAAAAGAATAAATAAAAAAAAATAAACGGATTAAAATGATCACTGTAAAACGGAAAATGACTTGGGATGTACCCTAATACAAACTATCTTGTTGTTCTTGAAGCTGCATTAATAATTTTTTTTTTTTTTTTTTATACTGACATAAATCAAATGACCACCTGTAATGTGAAAGGAGCTGCTGTTTCTGACAAACCCGCAGAGAATTATCACAAATCTCTGATGCTCTGTGGAGCTTTTTAGCTTCTTCTCTAGTCGTGGGTTTACGGGATGTTTACTCTATGGCTCAGTCTCACTGTTCTCATCGACTACATTCCCAGCATTGTTGTATTTAGAATGTGAGGCACCTATACAGCACTAAACAGCAGACGTGAAGTTAGCAGGTAACTGGTGAAAAATGTTGAACAGCTAGAAGCTGAACAACCGAGCGGGCCGAGCTAAGCATTGAGCTGAAACCAGCTCCAGATTCAGACGACAGTTCTCTGTAGGCTCGTCACCACAGCTGACGCCTTTCACACTGTCACATTGTTTTCACATTGTCATTTGATAAAACATGGATTATAGCCGCTTTAAGTTTCTCACTTCATCTCGCAAAAACAAAGAAACTTGATCGTGATCTTGTTTCTTTTAAGTGACATGTTGCCTCATGTAACAACATCACATGTTAAGATACCTTCCTGTTTTTCTGTGGGAGAAACTGAAATGATATTTTATAGGTACAGACTTGTGCCCTTTCCTTCTGCAGTTAAAAATGAGAAAATCTACTAAAGACGTGAGTCAACTCGCTGTCTTTCTTTCTCTTGACAGCAAATCTGATAAGATAATTGGACCTTTGACAAAAGCATAAAATTTTAAATAGTGTTCAGACTATTTGTGTAACAGCTTATTTTGAAATACAGGTCCAGCTGACAATCAGAAAACATACAAGCCATTTGTTTCTACATGTCTTTGCCTGTTGGACATCCTTTGAAAATCTGATTTGGTTTCAGCATAGGCAAAAACAAACCAACAAACAATATCTTCAGTTTTGACATTAAATGGAAATACTGAATGGGCCAAATCCATCAACTGGTCGTTTCCCACTTTAACAGCAGTGGTTACAGACATGGCTCTAGAAGACAAAGGCGGTTAGACCTGCTTGTATTGACACATTTCAAGAAAGGAGGCCCTGATTTGGATATAGAGGCTTATAATGGGATGTTTAAAATCCAGCACTTGATCAAAGGATAAGCAACACTGGCAGAGAGTCGGACCCCGTATCACACATACGCTGACACACTGTACACAAAGGAGAGAATTGGGATTATTTACAGAAAAGCTACCTCTCTTTCACTTTCATACATTAATCATCAGTACACGTTTTGTTTGCTGAAAATCTCCAAACCCCTAATTTGATCTCAGAAGACGTCTTCTGCTCTGCCGTTCAACTTAATGTCCCCAGTACTGTACATTCCTCGAGAAGAATTAATCCTGCTGTGGAGTGAGAAATCCATCTCAGCGGTGAGTTTATCTCTGTGACGCTTTATCGAGCAGGACTGATCACATTACTCACTGGAGCTGACTGTTATTGTTGCTCTTGCCCATCAGGTTGTGAGGGAGCAGAACCACGGTGATCAAAAGAAGGATGGGGAGAAGTACAACGAAGAAGTTAAACCAGAGAAATTTCTGGAGGCTCAAACGGTCCTGAAGACTCCCAAGAAGCCAGCAGTGCGGCACACAGAGTCGGCTCAAGGCAAATCAACTCCCTTTTAAAACCAGCAGTGATGACAAGCAGAAAAACTAACCGTCTGTTGAGTCTCAGCTGCAGCAGAGCTGCTCTGACACCAGCAGGGTGTCGTAGCCATAAATCTCCAGCAGGTGGAGCAGAAAGAGCCTGTCTCCATGCGGATCCAGACCCATGGCTCTCACACTCTCCTGCGTCAAAGTGGGATCGGGGCTCCCTGCCACTTCGCTCAGGGTCTGGAAAATTCGGTTGTTCTGCTCCAGGAAAAACCTGCAAAAGTTTGGAGTGGGAAAGCAGGTGAGTCAGCACGAATCAGCACAAATCAAATCTGCACTCTGTGGGACGACTGATGGGAGGGAGAGAGAGAGAGAGAGGGAGAGAGGTCTGGGGATTCTGTCGGGCTCATTACCTCTTTGAATTAATTTTAAGTTTCCAAATTGTCACAGCGATGACTGTCATAAAAAGAAGTTATTTCAAGTGCTTTCTCAGTAGTTACCACTCCACTGCCTGGTTCAATGAATCATGTTGTACTTACAGAATAAAGAGATCCTCTTCACTGGACACACAGTCTCCATTCTCCTCCTGGGAGTACAGCAACATTTGCCTACACACACACACACACACACACACACACACGCAGACACACAGTTTAATTCTACCGGTTCCTATGAAAACCTACCAGACATACATGACATATAATGTATACTTGAGGTTGTTGTACTGTGATTCTTGGCTTTTATGGGATTTAATACAAATATAGAATATCAACAGTCTTAACCTATTTTCTTAGCTTGATAATCAGAGTGAACTTTAAGCAGTGGACCTGTTGTTGTACCTACCTCTGCTCTGTGAGTTTGCGATACTTCTCCCGGTCTGCGGTACTGAGGCGGAGCAGAGGCTTCAGGCCGTCTCTGTAGGTTTTTACATTCTGATTGTCTACATACACATCGTAGAGATCCTTCTTCTCCTCAAAGATCTTCTCAGTAGTACCTAAACGTACAAACACACACAGGATCTCTAAAATTCTGTGTGATACTAGTCACACCTACGAAAGATGTATGTTAAAGCAAACAGTCCTTTGTCAGTGGGTCTGTTCACAAAACCTTAAGCCTGCTTCTAGCATCCACTTACACGCTACATAGGAGAGCTCGTTCTCCAGGGCGCTGATGTCAGCCACATTGACATAGAAGAAGGGGTGGAACTCAGGCACAGCCACGCTGACCCCGGGGATGGAGATGTTTGCCAGGCAACAGCAGCAGTACACTGAGAGGGGGTGGAGGGCCAAATAAGAAAAATGATGCACGAGTGTGGGAGAGAAAGAGAGGAACACGGGATGTGAATGTGTGTTTGACGTGTGGGCTGTCAAACACTGATACAGCTGGAGAGGGAACTGCATGTACGCTACGCTGTCAGGAGTTTTAGAACACCTCCATTTATCAAGTTGTTATTCAAATTTACATCATTCAGTGTCTCAGAGATTTAAAAACCAAGGAATCTACTTGTTGTTCTCATAGCAATACACAGTCCTACTTGCTGCAGTCCAGTATTGTCCTAATAAAGCATCAGAGGGTGTAGTGACACAGTCTGTTCTGACACTGCCTTTGTACAGAAGGTTTGTGAGTAATCAACAAAAGTTGGGAACAGTTTGCATTAACTTCACTCCGCTTGGACAGAGCCAGGCTAGCTGTTTCCACCTGCTTCCAGTCTCTGTGCTAAGCTAAGCTAAGAGTGCTCTGGCTCCACCTTCATACTGAACAGGTAGATATGAGAGCGGTATCAATGTTCTCATCTCACTCTAGGTAAGAAAGCAAATGCGCCTAATTCCCAAAATGTCAAACGATTTCTTTCCATGTTTCTCACCCCTGTAGCAGACCACACCCACGGGAGGAGGGGAGAAGATGAGGATGCGTCTGCGGAGGAGAGCCAGTTTCCACAGGACCATGATCTGCTCCCCAAAGAAGCGGATGAACTGGGACATACAGCCTGCAGGGTGGGTGATCTGGTCCACAGGTATTCACACACACACAGACACACAAAGTTACTGAGTAATATAGAGTAAGACACACTTCAGTCAGAGACACCAGCTGGCATAGCTGAAATCGAGATGGAAAATTTCCCTCCCACCTTCATCTCCGGGTGCATGCTGTGGTTGATTGCAGCTCCCCAGGCGTTGACTGGACATGCAGTAACAACACCATCTCCACTGGGGGGCAGGAGCGCTCTCTTGTCCTCATAGAAGGCCTCTAGAGGAGAGTAGTGGCCTGGGGACTGGAGCTGGAGCCTGGGGCGGGGGACAAAAATAACATCCAAAGATATCAAAAGGCACAATAACATGAAAGAATGGGGATAAAAACAATGAGCAGAAAGTGCTACGTGTATTATACACACAATACAAACATCAACAAGCTGCAGTTACAGGGTCCATTTAGGTTTTAAAACAGAGAAGAAAAATGAGGTATGCATGTGGTGAACAGTTACTAATTAATGCAGACAGTGTTTTGTGAAACAAATGATCAGCTGCAGCCCTTTGTGATACAAATGAATATGTCTGCGGCTTGGAAACCATCATTCAGCAACAACAGACTGGACTGAATTAAACTTTCATCCATATGCAGTGGCCTGGATGTTAGTCTGAGAAAAATGATGCCACCAAAGTACAGAGGAAAAAGAGCTGCCCAAACGCTGCTACACTCAGACTATGGCTACAAAGGATTTGTTACTTATATTCAGCTAAATTAATCAAGTCAGGGGTGCAACTAACTGTTATTTGTTTAGCCTATAAAATGTGAAAATATAGTGATACTTGCCATCACAGTTTTGAAGAGCCTAAGGTGACATCTCACATCTCTAAACCATATGTTTATAAAATATCCTGACAGTGCATCCTGCAGGACATAATTCAAATCAGACACCTAGACACATCTCCCTTTATCATTTCTACCCTTGTTAGCATAATTAGCATTTCTCTGTAAAACCAATGAGTTCCTGCATGAGCTGCAAGTGCCAAGAGACAAATAACAGGCTTGAAATCAGAAAGGGAGGGACGGAGAGAAAGAGAGAAAAAGGGGGAACGGGATCCATAAATTCCTTAATATCTTAATCACCTCATGACCAACAAAAAGCCCTTTATATAAGAAGCAGACGACTGCCATAGCAGTCAGCAGATGGGGAATCTGGAGCAAGCTACGTGGGGAATGATGAGTAAAGGAGCATGACCGCTGCATGACTGGAGGCCAGGAGATGCCAGAGAGTGGGAACTGTGGAGGGGGAAGTGAAGAGGACCAGGGAAAGGGGAGAGAAAGAGGGACTGAATATAGAGAGGGCTGTGTTCAAAGGGCTGCTGAGGAGGAAGTGTGACAGAACTTCAGATGTAACACTGAAGTACACAGGCCTGTCCGCACCAGAGAAAGTATTAATCAGGGTCAAAAGATAATGGAGGTGAAGTGTTGCTGGAGGAAATCAGGGTTTTCAGAGAGAGAAAGTGTGAAAGTTGTCTTTTTGAGTTGAGGGACAGGAGAAGAGGAACTGGACTAGTAAGAGACAAAAAGCCCTGACACTGAAATAGCTGAATTTTCAGTTTTTTTTAGCATCTCTGTTCAGCACAGGGGGGAAAATGCACGGAGCACCTGTGCACATAAGCAGACTTCTCTGCTGAACAAACCAGTTGCTCTTACCTGACCTGGTGCTCCAGGAAGCTCATGTAGCGATAGAGCAGGGTGTAGGAAGGAGACAGGATCCCTACCGACTTCATCCTCGCCCCCCTCTCCACCGTGCTCTCCACCGCCATGTTGGCAAAGCAGGCCAGGCCAAAGTAGCAGCCCTTCCGGAAGTAGCTGTAGATGCAGGAGAGAAGGATGAGAGGGAGACAGACGAAGCCATGAGTCAAGAAAAGCAAAGACGCTGCCAGATGGCTGTGCCTTTTCTTTTTTTTTTTTTTTTTTTTTTTTAATTTTGCCAGGCAACACTATGTGTCGCTCTGTCCTGCCAGGAGGGAGACATGAGGCTGCATCCTAATACTCACTATTAGCTTCCTCCACTTGGTTCTATGCACACACACACACACACACATGCACTTACATGAAGTCTGTGGAGACTCGGTGGGAGCCGCTGGCGATGGCTTTGAACTCCACTCCCTCCAGGTCCATGTCTTTGGGCAGACACCACTCCAGCATGTTTCCTATGACACCCACACACACAAAAAAACAGAGATAATAACAAGCAGACAAACACTGATACAGGAACAGACTGTAAATATATTATTGCCATTCCATGTACATGAAACAACAGTGACACAGCCCGACTGGATTCTTGGGAATTCATTATGTGTCGGCTGAGCTGTGACGCTTGAGCAGCAGCTGAGCAAATACGGTCTGATAGGAGCAGGGAAAGGGAGAAGGTGACTCAGACAGAGCAGCTTTCAAACTAATCATTAGCCACATGTTGCAGCCAGTGGACTTTCTGAAGAAATATATTGCTCATTAAATTAAGGCTACAGGTCGGTATCATCATCCACTGACACCGTAAGCCACCTGCAGCTGAACACCAAAGATGCTCTACTGCCCATTTGACAGCTGTTATTGACTTTAAGTATTGTGCTTTAAGTATCGTGCAGTGCTAAGTACTGATCAAAGGTATTTTCTGTACAGACAGACAGGATGATTTGCTTTCATATGTGATGTATCAGGTAGACTAATCTACCTGGAGTCTTATTTGTTTTCTTCAAATTGGTGCCTTTCCCTCGAAGCCCCAAAACAGACTGTGTGACATGGTGTAAGTGGTGTATTTATGACCTTATATTACCCTTTAACTGAACAAATATTTTTTTTAAAAAGCATCACTGTAACCTGTTCATCACCCTGTTCACCTGGTCTCATGTCAGTCTGACATTTTGCAAAACCGTGAGGCTCCCAGCTCCACCCTGCAGGGCATCTCCTGTGCTGCTATCAAGTCAGGTTTCCTCTCACATTTTGAAACATTAAATCCTGTGATTCTTAAATTGTAAGTATACTGATTGGCTGCTGTTTCACAGGGGGCTCACCCTGTCTTCAAAATGCCCCTCATTAAAAATGTATAAGCCTGCTCTGCAGAAAACCAGTAGCTGATTGATTTCCATCACAGAACTCATCCGTTTTGACATGTCTGAGCTGTAGATAGGCTGCAGACGATGACATGGCTTTTAATGATGTCTCCAAACTTATAGCCAGGTCAGAAAAAGCCACACCTGTAGGAGAAGGGTCTGCAGACTTGGTATAAACATGCGCTGATCATTCTGGGCGTCAGGCAGAATGATCTCAATCGGCTGTATTAGACGAGGCAGGCTTCATCTGTTTTCCCCCTTTTCCTGTCTATAAACATTATTCTTTCTATTTTTCCTTTAGACATGTTGTGTTTATTTAATCTGGCATTGATAATTCCATTGCATATTGTATGCCCCACCTGATCTGGTATTGAATGTAACCACAAAAACCGACACAATCTGGTCCTTTTCCTCCCATTTCACCATCGTGTCTTCCAGCGACACCTCCCTCGGTCCTGAATCCGACAGATGCTCCTCCTTGTCGGTACGCAGCCCCTCCGCCGTGCCCGCCGGGGTGCTAGAGGTCGCGGGCGGGGTGCTGCAGCCGTCTGAGCTGGAGACAGACTTGCTAGGAGTGGGACCCCCCGGACCGCTGCTCCACCCAAACCCCGGCGCGGAGCATCCCGATAAGGCACGGCTGTTGGAGGGGCTCGACAGTCGGTCCTTCGCGTGAGATGCCGCCGGTGCCGCACCGCCGGGCTTCTCCGCGGACGGAACCTCCTCCCAGTCCAGCAGAGGTGCTCGGTCCGACCGCTCCACCATCCCGTCTGCGGTCCCGCCTCGTCAGTCTCACCGCGGATTGTAAATGATGTCTCAGCCGATTGTCACCAGGTCCATCCGTGGATAATCACAGCTCAGAACAATTCCCGCATTGTGAAGTTATTCCAAACTGTTCCGAAAGGCTGCACTTGGCATCAAATTAACATTTAGCAGAGCAGCTTTATTTAAATTCTTTAAAATCTTTCTAGTCTGAGCTGATCAAAAAATTTGATGCTGTTGAGAAAAGGCAACTCCTTCGTCTAATATGAGCTGCATTCAAAGCAATACACCAACTGCTGTTACATTCCCTTCGCTAAGAATAGATGTTGAACATTTGAGAACACCAAGTCGTTTTGGTGTCTTGAATGTACCCCTGCATCTCAGCGTCCGGATTGGATGAACCTTTTTTGTGTACAAGCCGCATTTTCGATATAAATATTGATGTTTTGATAAAACAATGCGCCTATAAATCATATGTATAAAATCTCAAAGACAATTAATGTGTCGAATGTATTGTTGATAATATTTTAAACTTGTGGTATTGGTCCATAACAGTTCATTTAATAGTTAAATGCTGTTTTGCATGTGACGAATGTTGCGAAACAAAATCCAAGCGAGAGTTGGTGACATCGTTCAGCGACACGTCAGCCACACGGAAGAAGGTTTCTGTCCAACCTGCCACTGCTCTGCTGAAATAAGGAGCCTAGCTTTATCGAAATGGGTGAGTATTTTAATTACTGGTCGATAAAATATGTATCTGTCCTATTTGTACCTGTAACCTATTATCTTATGAGTAATTAGATGCGGACATATCTGTCTGCTTCGCTCGACAGCGCAGTGCGACTGTTACCAGCAGGCTAGCTAACGTTAGCTATTTACAGTGAATGCCGTATGTTTCTCGTCCATGCTGTTTTGGTGTAGACATGTCCTATTTGCTTTCCTTCCAAGCTGTTCAGTTCAGTTTAGTTTGTTTACTGACATATTGGTATCCAGGACGTAACTAAGAAAACACGACAACTTGCGGTTTTCGGCTAATTCCACCATGACATGGTTACTGTAGCTAAGCTAACTTCGGCTAACTTGTTCAACCACCTGAGTGATACTGACAGTGAATAATTAGCAATTAGCTTTTGAATAACTTTTATGCGTATGTTTTCTTTATTCGTCATTGTTTCTGTTTATGATAGCTCAAAATGATTAAAAATGCCTCTGAATACATCATTGGCAATCACAGCCAGTGATGTATTCAGAGGCATCACAGAAGTGATGTGCTACGCCTGATAAACCCAAAATATTCAGTTCATAATTAACATGGAACCAGCAAATGTTTGCTGCATTAGTTGATGAATGATCTAAAGTGTTTTTTTTTTTTTTTTTTTCATCTACTAAATAAAAGCGATTATTCTCAGTACTAAAATTTTGTTTGCCCTGTGTGTCTTTCTCCAGGTGGTTTCTTCTCTAGTCTCTTCTCGGGCCTTTTTGGCACCAGGGAAATGAGGATTTTGATCCTTGGTTTGGACGGCGCAGGAAAAACAACCATTCTGTACCGGCTACAGGTTGGAGAGGTGGTCACCACAATCCCCAGTATGTCCTACTTTTCTTTATTTCTTTATTTAAATATTTGTGAATCAGCAAAACTCAGTTTATCAGTAGTACTATTTTTAACAAGCTGTGTATGTAGATATTAGAGCATGGACCAATAAGCCTGCAGGCAAATGCTGTCACAAATTTGGCAAACACATGCAACTAGGCTGGTCGACATTCCTGTCTGACACACAAGTGTTGCAATGCCGGTGGGAAAAAACAAGTTCCACTGGCTCTAATTCAACAGATTTGATTATAGTGAACAGAGGTGGCTGCAGGGTGTCCTGCTGTTTGTTGTCAGTGTTGCTCATTTGCAGATCTTTGTGGATTAAGACTGATTAACATATTTACAGTAAAGACAGAACAGTGTAGATTGTAAATTGTTTAATGAAAATGAACCTTGATTCATAATTTGTTGAAAAAATGGCAAAGTATGTTGTCAATTTCTCAATGATTAATATAGTTTCGGAGAGAAAGACTTCAGAAGACTCGTCATCTGATGTGTCTCTGAGCTGTATCTAGGAACTTGGACCGTAGCTTCCAGCATTTTGTCAGTTCTTCCTTTTTATTTAATTTTTGGAAAAACCTGAATTTCATATTATTTTTCTCCCAGTCTTCTGCACATTTCATAGCTTCAGAATAGAAATTGAATCAAGAAAAAAAGCTGTGTCTGCATGTATTGCAGTGTTTATCATAATTGCACCACTCAGCAGAAAAATCCCACTATTCATCCAGATAAGACAGTGATGACAATCAGGATCACGTTCTTTGCCTTCACTGCATTTGGCTTTCTCTCAACACAGCAATCGGCTTCAACGTGGAGACAGTCACATATAAGAACCTGAAGTTCCAGGTGTGGGATCTGGGAGGACAGACAAGCATCAGGTAGGTGGAGGTGGCAGATGGTATCTGTGCTGCGGAGCTCCCAGGTGTGAATAAGTGGAAGTGAGTGCATGTGGTGCTCTGTCACCACCTTGCAGATTGGATTTAAACAGATAAATTTTAACGTTTTACCTTCTGTCTCCATGGTTGTATAACCACTGCTCACCCACTCTTTGATGAACCTTGTCTGCTTCTCCACCCTCTTTTCTGTCTCGCAACTTTTCTGCTCTTCGCTCTGATTCACAGACCCTACTGGCGGTGTTATTACTCAAACACAGATGCAGTCATCTACGTGGTTGACAGCAACGACCGCGACAGGATGGGCATCTCCAAGTCTGAGCTGGTGGCCATGTTGGAGGTAAGAGGATACATTTTCAACTACAACCTAAATACACTGCTCCAAGCCAGATGTGAGGAACCTTCATTACAAGCCAGAACCATGGTGTTAGTGGCAGAGCTCTGCTGATGTCCAGCACTTCGGTTCTGAGTGAAATATTTCAACAGCTATTATGACTTCTCCTCTAATGCTACCATGAGGTCACATTATGTGTTTGTTGAACACTGGTATTTGACAAGATATTTAAAAAAAGTTAAATTTCCATTTAAATTGATAATAGTTTTTTAAGGCTATGGTTACATAGATACATGGAGCATGATACCATATCCATTTGTGACATTTAACCACTACTTTGTATTCAAATGTATAGCATTTAATTAGTAGTATTTAAATTTGTCAGAGAGGATGTGGATTTTATTCCCCTTTTAAACTCATAGTAGTAATTTCAAGTTGTTCAATTTGAGAAACCTGATTTGAACTTTTCTTTTTGTTTCCTTCTTTGTGGGTTTTTGTTTCAGATTCATTTCTGAACTAAAACTTAAATTGGATTGACGAAAATCCAGACATCAGAATTCAAGATGAAAAACTCAGGCTTATTTTTGGTTTTTGAAATTGCATTACACATGAAATGACTTTCTAGAAATTACAAATTCAGACTTATAAATGCTCTGGTATTTAAATTTGAACACTTAATTGCTTATAAGATGCAAATTACTGCATTTACTATCTGACATTTTGTAAATTAGATTTCAAAATTTCCTCTCTTCATGATCTAATTTTGGGACTGTGCTTCTTCCATCCAGGAGGAGGAGCTGAAGAAAGCCATCCTGGTGGTATTTGCTAACAAACAGGACATGGATCAGGCAATGACACCCACTGAGGTGGCGAACGCTCTGGGCCTTCCCGCCCTCAAGGACAGAAAATGGCAGATCTTCAAGACCTCGGCCACAAAGGGCACAGGCCTGGACGAGGCAATGGAATGGTAGGCTTTACCAAACATGCTATATTAGAAATAAGAGTAAATTATTATAAGAGTAAATTAAGGGTCTGAGTAGGAATAGCACAACATCCTGTTGGAAAAGCATGATTATTATTTTCATACAGAGACGCCTGGTTAGCAGTGAGCTCACCAGCCATTTTAACAACAGCAAATGATCATGTGGAGGGCTCATAAAAGTTAATTCCATTAGATTACTCATTCTCTTCACTGTTAGTTCATCAGTCATACACATTGCACAACATGTTATCTGTTCTCTGTGTTTACCAAGGCTGAATTATATTTGCTCTCTGTCCTTTCAGGTTGGTGGATTCCCTGAAGAGTCGGCAGTAAAGACTCCCCCACCCACTCTGTATATACTCCTGACCTTTGACCCGTCTGTATGAAGCCTTGTGACTGACCCCATCCCCCACTTCCCTTTGGACCAGTGATTGCACTCCTGCCCTCCTTTCCCCACTTCATACCCACCTGAAGCCTTGACCAAGCCCTCCCAATGCCTTTCAAGCCTGGAAATAAGAAGCTGGGGCTGCAGTAACGTCAGGACTGGACACACACACAAACACACACACACACACACAAATGCACACAAACACACTATGCCCAAGTGATGGTTTCAGAGAGGCCTGGGACTGCAGTGATGGATGGGCAACAGGTAAACCACGGCATTTACATTTTTATATATCTCAGAAATGCATCCAAATGTCTGTTGATAGTTGAATAACACCTGTGAAAAAACATGTCAAACAAAACTGCTAATTTTAAGAACCATTTTGTAAAAGTGACAACAGGCTGGACACAGCAGCAGTAAGCTTCAGCTAAGTAATCTGCATGTGGAGAAACCAGAGACAGATTAGCATTTGACGGGCTCTAATGTAAAAGATGAAGAACCACCAGGAGGCAGCATTTTCCCATTAAAGCACAAACATCATCAGAGGTCCAGATTGGGAAAGTAAAAGAAATTTGGCTTCAGTCTGGAAAATTTCTTCTGCATGTCCTCTAGCCAAGTGTTACTGCAGCCTGGGTTGTTTTGTACTATAGTCAGGCAGATGCAATGACATGGATTTCTACTTTTTCCTCCTGTTTATTTGTGTTGTTCCTAATTTTTAAAAAGAAATAATGTAGTGGTTAAAGCCTTTTTTTTCCATTGAAACCCATGAGCGCAGCTTTGGCATATTAGTCATTTAGTTATCGAACACTAACTGTATGCTCAAAGTTTGATGGTTACATATTTATATCTGCTTGTACAGTGAAAATGATTCTCAGTAAAGATTACTGTCAGTGATTGTACCATTACTGTGTTAAAACTCTTTGATTCTAACAAAGTACTCTACAGGAAATTTTCTGGAGAAATGTTGGATCTTTTTTTTTTTTTATTACAAAACATACATTTAACATTAGCACAGGATATAAATCTGAGCATGATTCTACACTGTATTCACAGCAGGAACATAATAGATTTCAGCTTTGATCTACAATTCATATGAATTGATGTCATGAGACGTCCTGCTGTGCAACAGTTGTTACATGATGTCTCATTTCTACGTCCTCTTACACATACAAAGGGTGTTGAATGTCTTAGCTCTCTCTTTTCTGTCTTTCTTGGCCCAATGAAACATTTCCTTTGTCAACTGACACATTAATTACAGTTGTAAAAGTCTTTGTGTGACATCGTGAGGTGAGACTTACGGACTCTGCAGCCACTTAGCTCAGAAGTGTCCGGAGGTGTCCAGCCGTCTGCCTGCTAAATGAGAAGAAGTCACTTTTCCAGATCACCTGGCCGGCTCTGATCCCCACCTAGCGTCCTCGATAAGCAGATGTGACCCCCCTCGCCTTCATGGTTCACTGCACCATAGCCAGGTCTTTCAGAGCATGGCCCCGGTGCTTCTTGGCTTTATATCCGGGCCGTAGGAACTCGATCTTCCTCTTCTTGGCTTCGATTTTGTTCTTGTGCTTCTTGAGTTTCTTCTTAGCAGCGATGTCTGGGTTAGCGACCGCCTGGGACAAGACAGATGAAGAAGGTGGGTAAGGTGGCTGCCAAAGATAAAGTCGTTGCCTGTGTGTGTGTGTGTGCATTTGTTGTGTTTATGTGTGTTGTCTTCATTGTACCTGCATGGCTCTGTGTTGTTTACGTGCCGCTCGCCTCTGTGAAAACTCCCTCTGGACAGCGGAGAAGGCCAGCGAGAATCTCTCCAGCCCCACTTGTTTCTTCAGCAGCTCGATCAGCTCCTGTGCCAGGTTCTTCAGGGTCGGGTCTGGACAGAGACGGACAGCAGGAGTCAGCCATGAAGGAAAGTAAGTAAAAAATGAGGACGATTTCATTGTTAGGCCATTTTCCCATGTGTGAAGTTGGACCCTGGACAAAGGGTGTGTATATATGTGTGCCATAGTTACCTTGGTCTGCATAGGTGCTGTCCAGCTCTCTGTACAGAGGAGTGATGATAGTGGTCAGATAGGGCCCGAGCCTCTCCTTCCCCAAGTCCATAGCTATTGCTCCCAGGAACTTGAACACACACGTTCTCTGTGGGGGAGAGTGAAGGTAAAGAAAATAAAACCAAATTATAACTCAGCCACTGGGAAGACTGACTGTCTTAAACTGTCTGTCTGCAGTGTTGTCAAGTTTACACCTAAGCATGTGAGAAGTGTCTGAATAGTAGGACACACTGAGTTGTCGTCAACCAGAGAACAGGACGTGTAACTCGTAGTTTCCATGGTTACCTTTAGGGGAACTTTGGGAGTGTGCGCTGCCTCTCTCTTGGCCATCAGAGACAGCTTCTTCATCAACCACAGCAGGGAGGGAGGGCGATCGTCCTTGTCGTCATCTTCCTCTTCTTCCTTTTCCTTTTCCTCCTCCTCCTCTCTTTCTCCTTTCTCTTCATCACCGTTCTCCACCTCCTCCTCCTCCTCGTTCACTTCCTCCAGGGGGGATGTGACGTCGGACTCGGGGGAAATGAGGTAGATCACCTTGCCGACGAACAGCAGGTTCTTGATCACCTGTGGGCGGAGCATAACACGTCCTTCAATCAAATCTGATCTGTGTAATTTGCTGAAATGTGTTTGAGACCCAGTAAGACGGGGGGTGTTGTGGGCTGAGGTTGTCCACCTGCTCTCCTGATGCTGTGTCCAGGAACTTGGACTGTAGCTGATGGCAGAACGATAACGCCAGCTCTCTCATCTAGACGTCAGAAAAGAGAAATTTGTTCATACAAAGAGATTAATGCAGAGATTAGAAACAAGTGGTCCTTGGCCTCACCTTCTTGTCCAGGCTGCTGGTGATGAAAGCTGTGGCTGCAGACTGCGGTGACGAATCTCTGTCTTCTCCTCTGCAAACGGCGACCAGCTGTTCTGCCTGCTGGACGGCAAACAGCTGGCCAAAGAGCTGCGAGGCGGTGAGCCACACCCAGCAATGAGGGTACCGCAGGTGGGCTTCAATGTGACCTGCAGGTGCATTAGGGGAGAAAAAAAAAGTTTTAAATGAGTGTATTTGCAATTTGGATGCGTACGTGAGTGAAAAAGCAGTTGTGTGCTTTGGGCCTTTACCCCAGATCTGACAGAGTGTGTCGTGAGGCTTGCTGAGCTCCAGCAGGTTGCAGTGTTTGCAGAGTTTGCTGATGAGAGTCAGATAACTGAACAACAGCCTGTCTGCTCCTTTCTCATCCTGCTCCTCTTCAATCTGAAAGACAGACAGAGTTACTTTCTTTTCCTCACATTTCAAACCCGTGGTCAAAGACGGCGTCCGTGTGTTTGACATTTACGTCTTCGTAGTTGTCGGGGTTGATCTCTCTCTCCAGCACAGGCAGCAGGTCGTCCAGTCGACGGGAAAACTTCTCCTCCTCCACCTCCACGAACAGACCACAAATCTGAGCCCCGAGACGCTGCAGACTGGCCTGGGAAGGAGGGAGACACCTGTTTAACCTGAGAGCTTAGTGAAAATTACGTAAGACTTTGAAACACAACAGTCACCACAGTTACTGTACCTTTTCTGCATTCAGCCAGGTGTTGACGAGGGAGAACAAGGTGTTGTGGTGGTTCAAGTCCATCTGGGCCAGCAGGGCCTTGATGGCCATGGCGGCCATTTTTTTACAGCGTGTCGAGTCATCGTTGACCACGACCAGAGCCAGCGGGGCAAAGAACAGACCGCTGTGCTGTAACAGCAGTTTCTGAACAAAAGAAAGAACAGCAGGTTGTAATATGAATCAAAGTCAAACCTTTGCATTGGTGAAATATGTTGTTTTTTTATGTTGAAGCCATTGATGTGTTCAGTGTAACAGTGGATTGTGGTTATCATGGATTATATGTGTGTTTACATATATGTAGGTTATCATGCGGTCCGGCTGAGGTGACTCACCTGAGGGAAGGTCTGGAAGATGTATGCCAGCATCTCCAGCACAGACTCCCTGCCTGTGTCGTGCTCATACTGCAGCTGCGCCACCACAAAGTCCAGGTGCCTTCCCAGCTTCCTGCCCAGTGGGTAATCCAGCAGGTACTTCAGGTAGATCTGCACAACACAAACACTGTTTACTTCCTGCCTGAACTGAGGACAGTTGTGTCTTTAACGGACATTATGCAGCAGAGAGGAAAAACGTAGTTCCTTCTGCTCCCGTGTTTTTTTATGCGTGTGTGTGTGTGTGTTACTACCTGTCGACAGTGGATTCTGATCATAGCGTTGCTGCCGGTGACGGACAGCTTGGCAACTTTCTTCATCACCTCCTCCATCTCTGGAACTACCAGCTTCCTGGATAGAATCGCCTGAGACAGATACACAAAAACAAAATGTTGTTTTACACAATTTGTCTTAAAAGTACTAATGATATTTTACAATTTCAATCTTCTGCACATAAAACACCCAGCACATCACTCAGACTGGTCACCTTCAGCAGGCCGAAGGCAGTGGCCTGTCGTGACTGATCGTAGATGTCCTCCTCAGCATATCCCAACAGCACCTGCAGCTGCGTCTCAGAGATTTTGTTGCTTTTGACATTCTTCACTAGTATGGTGATTGCCTGGGAGACAAACACAAATACAGGCAGGAGAGAGAAACAATATAAATCAGTGGATTTTTAGCTGCAGTTTCTTTAATGAGGTTTTAACAATCCAGTAATTCATAGATGGCTGTGCTACCTTAAAGCAGTTCTGGACCAGGTGGTAGTTCTCCCCGCGGGCGGCTCCGGCCTTGGAGTAGTCCTTCAACAGGACAAACAGCTGCTTGGTCAGCTGTTCAGCGTTCTGCTGCACTGCCGGTAGAGGGAACTTCAGCAGCCAGGTGAACGCCACCAGAGCCTCTGTGATCACCTGGGGGAGATAACAGTGGGAGGAGAGCAAGTCATAATCTCCATTTTATTGATCTGAGAGATCAGGATGTGTTTGATCAGCTGATGGCGACTGGTACACGTGTAAACGTCAGATGCTAGCACCTTGACATGCGTGGAGTCCAGGCAGTCGAGCAGCAGCCGTACAAAGGGGTCCAGCATCTCAAGAGCCGAGGCCTCAGACGACGTCACCCTGGATTTCTTCAGACTCAGGTGGAGCAGCTGAGGAATAGATGGATTAATACATTGATACAAACTGATGCTAATCAAAACATCAGGTGAGATTACTGAAGACTAGCGTGAGTGACCTGTACCTTGAGGCCAGCGTCCACCAGGATGTGCATGTTGGTTCGGCTGCTGACGGGAGCTTTCTGACCCCCTCTCTTTGGGGTCGGAGGCAAGAGCAGACAGCTGGGAGGGGGCAGCCTGGGGTTGGGGGGAGGCTCTGCTGAGGCTTTCTCTCTAGAATTACACACACACATACACAGTGTCACAAATAGTAGATGGAAATAAGCATCAAAGTGATTTACTGTACTCTGAGCTAAGCTTTTGTGTGTGTGTGTGTGTGTGTGTGTGTACCGGTCTCTCTTGGTGAGCAGTGGCAGACTCTCGCTGATCAGGCCGTGGCTCAGCAGTAAGATGTCCTGAGCGGTCATGCCCTTGTTGGCAAGCAGACCCAGGACCAGCCGCCGCAGCACGGCACTCACCCGGTTACACACCTTCAGACGGGATGAAGTCTCCAGTATCTGGTGGGAGGATTACAACAGATCACGGCATGTTAACTACTGTCAGCTACTCGAAGCTGTAAGTTTTTCAACATTATTAATAATCATTTTTAACATCATTTCTTCAATCCAATCAAACTGAATCACTGTCTCACCTCCTTCAGTGGCAGCACGAGCTTGGTGATGCTCTCCTTGCTGCAGAACTGGGCCAGCAGCTCGTAGGAGTCCATGCTCTTGCTGTGTCGAGCCTCCATCAGCTTGGAGACGATGCCCTTCACCTCCTTCTCCTCAGCCACGGCCCCGAACAGCTCGTTGTTGAAGATCTGACCGACATTGGACAGAGAAGAGCAGAGGAAACAGGTAAGATAAGATTTGACAAATGGGAGACGACACAGTGATGTGGAGTGGGGAAAAAAAAGTTTTTACATCGATGAGCATGTTCATGCATGGGTCCAGGTCACCACTGTTTAGGGTTGGACTGAGGGCAGACAGCAGCTGGTACACTGTAAATGTTAGCACGTGGACCTGGACAGGGGGGACAGTAGAAACAGGTCAGAGACACAACCATGTTTACATGCTGCTGTCTACAAAATGAACTACTGATGTGTTTGTTTAGTGAATTGATTTAAACTACATGGTAACTAGGACAACTTTAAAACGTTTCAGATCAAAATGTGTGAGATGTTTTAAGGATTATGTAAAATCTTTCGACCAGACACAAAACGTTGTGTGTGTGTGTGTATATGAGCGCGCTCTTGCCTGGTAGCCCTTGACCAGGACTCCTTGCATCTCTTTGAGCAGGTACTTCAGGTATCTGCACCCCAACGCCTCAGTGATCTTCACCAGCGTTCCTCTGGCCACGTCACGTATCTCCTGGAAACGGTTCCTCAGCAGCACACACACGTTGATCAGGATCCTGGATCACACACACACACACACACACAGAAACATTAAAAAACAGAGAAAATACATGTACCTTGTTTCTCTTTATGTTTAAAGACATCTGCCAGCGACACACTCACACACACACATGTACACACAGCATCATACCCGGGCAGATTGGCCTCCATGATGTGTTGAGGCAGAGTCTGCATCAGCTTAACCATCGCGAAGGCGATGGGTATCCTCGCCACCTCCTCGTCCTTCACATCCTTTGACTTCACTGCCTTGTGCTCTTCATCACGCTTCACCTAGAAGATACACACACACACTTTCACAATTAGACTGCGGTTTGAAATTTCCAGAACAGATTAGGACTTGTCACGTGCCGGTTGTATGTTTACCTTTGCAGTGAGACACCTGTGCAGGCGAGGCAGCACGCTGTCATTAACAGTCTGGTGGATGGAGCTGATCAGAGACTCCAGCTCCTCTTTGCTCTGTGGCAGCCCGCTGGCCGCTGCAGCAGGTTTAGGAGTCACCGGTCCCTTGGCTTTAGACGTGGCCGCTTCCTGTGAGACTTCATCTTTGTTGTCCGTTTCCATAGGAACATCAGATAGAGCAGCCTTACCGTCGATGTCCATTGCCTCCTCATCATCGCTTGCTTCTGATTCGTTGTCTGCAGCTTCGTCCACGTCTTCTGCATTGACTGCATTGTCACTCCCAGCTTGTTAAAAACATGTTGTTTGATTTAGTCAATTTTACAAAAATTAAGAAACAGACAATCCAGAACAGAAACTAATTAAATTACTAAACTAAACAAATTAGTGATTCACCTTCTCTGGCCTTAGCTGCCTCCATTTCTCTGCTGAGGGTCTGGTGGTCAAAATGGAAAGCCTCCAGGACTGTGACTAGCAAACTGGAGTTAGAAAAGGAGGAGGAAAGAAGAGGAGGAGGAGAGGGAAGCTTCTATGAGACGCTTTAAGTATTGTGAATTAAAATGAAAAGAACTACAGTCATTAAAAGGGAAAATGACAAGGATATAAAAAGCAATCCAGAACCATTTTAAAAGTGATTTTAAAAGCAAACACAAACTTGAGGAAAGCTCTACCTGACAGCCAGCTTCTGCTCAGCCTGTGCAGTCTGCAGGATGTGGATGAAGTGTTTCAGGTAGTAGAGGTACTTGGACCAGGTCAGCCTGCGGCACACTGCGCCCACAACCTCCACTGACGCTGACGTCATGTTCTCGTGCTGCAGCGTGGCAGAAGAGGAGGCGTCAGACACACAAACAAACATGCAAAACGCATACAACTTTAGTTTCATGCACGGCTTTAAAAAAAAAATTAAATCAAATGAGTTATGTTTCATAATGTGTGTAGATGAGTCACCTTGAGCATCTTTTCATCGAGCAGGGCGGTCATGGCGTACGGCATTATGTAATTCTGTAGGGAACGAGACGTCATCACCACCGTGCCCTCGGTCAGCTGCTTGGCCAGCTTCCTCAGCGCTCGACCCCGTCGGTGGATCTAAACAGAGAGGAAGGTGTCAGTGTTTGCGATCTTAGGGAGGAAGGAGGAGTCCGAGCAGCGAGCTGTCATGGTTTCTTTCTTACCTGGATGTGCTTCATGTGCTCAAAGAAGTCAGACTCGGGATCGTTGTAGTCTGTGAGCTGCACCAGGTCTCTGAACTCTTTTTTGGAGGGGAAGGTCTTCACCAGGCAGGCGAGCACAGTGGTGTATTCATGCTGCACACTCTGAGCGAGCAGAGGCACACAACACACTTTTAAACGCAAGTCATCCTGAGTGTGTGTGTGTGTAGTGGTTTAGTATTTGATATAGCTAGTTTGTTTAGAACTTGGATGAAGTGTGTGTGTGTGTGTGTACCTCTTTCTTGCTGCGCAGCCCCTTGTGTACAGCGTCCAGGATGGTGTGTTGTACAATGTCCTTGTAGGTCTGTTCTCCAGCTCTGACCGCTGCCAGCTGCATGATTACTGCAGACAGACACAAGGTGGCGTTGTCTCCCAGTGACATGTCACCAATCTGCACCAAAGAAGGGATAAATAATGAATATCCTCATGTTATAGCTATTTGTTATATATATATATATCTGTATCACGTGTCCACTGACCTCATAGGTGTGGAAACAGTTGTGTACGATGGTACTGATGTAGTCCAGGTCCAGAGTCTGCATGTCTCTGACCCGCTTGGTAGCGTCTTGGAAAGCCGTCAGACGCACGTCAAAGTAGATCTCATCCAAGTGGCGACTGTCAAACGCGTTGAGCTGCAGAGAGGGAGCAGGAGTGTGTTTACTCTTACTGACTGTAAACAGGTGAATCTGACCTTACAGTAAATAATAATACATCACCTAAGTGTATTAAATGATCTTACCTTTGTGGCTAAATCAGTGATGTATGTGAGCGAAGGGTCCAGATCTGACAGGGTCTGAAAGAATGAGGGAGATTCATTTATAATCCTGTACCAAGACTCTCTTGGTTTTTTTCAGTGGAATCATTATTTAATATACAGAAAATGCACATTATTTTCTTTCAACCATTCCAATCAAGTCTGGGACTAAAGTAAAAAAAAGTCAAAAATAATGAAGAAACTTCTACAGATTTCTTTTCTTGAGGTTTTCCTGAGATTTATCTTGGGATCCCCAGGTGGAATGCAGTATCTAACGGTGGATTTCAGTTACTGTGTGCCTGTGATCATAATATTTTTCGTTTCAGCTCTCTGCTGTACCTGGAAGACGTTGGTGAGGGCCTGCCTGGGCAGCTTGCTGTGGATGATGGAGAACAGTTTGCTGAGAGGCCGGAGGAAGGCAGAGGGCTGCGCACACTGTCGCAGCAGGTTCTGTACGGTGGCCAGGATGTCGATTTCTGTCTCCTGAAACAAACACAGACTGAGGTAAATAACTGGTAGCATGAGTCTTATTTGAGCTCTTACACATCACAATAATAAACAATCTGTTAGTCTTACTGGAGGGTTGTTGCCTTTCTGGAGGTAGGGGAGCAACAGGCTGATGAGCACTGAGCTCTGCTCCTTGTCGCTCACAAATCGGCTGACCCTGTCAGAGAGAGAGAGAGAGCGACGCATCAAAAACAAAGTAAAACGGGAGAACAACAGGAGAATGAAACACAGTGAAACAACATAAATATGAATGAGTGTGATCTCTACTGTATCTCCTCAAATCCAAATAGCCAGTTGACAGTGGACTCACTTGGAGAGGATGTTGAGCTCCTTGGCGACCTGCGCTCTGAACTTCTTCTTCTTGAGCCTGTCAGTGTTGCGTACGACGCCGCTGAGGTACTGCAGCAGGGTGGAGATGTGCGGCAGCAGCAGTCTGGAGCCCAGAGTTAATGAATCTAGAGGAAATGCAACAAGACGCACATCTAACTTTGGCCAGCATCAGATTAAGAAGCGATACACAGAAGGAAACTTCGTTCAGACTGTACTCTGAGTAAAACTACATCCTGTATTTTAATCTTTTTATTAAAGGCACCATCTGCTAACCTGCAGCGACAAGAGCGCCCTCTCCAGGCTGCGGGAACACGCTGTTGTTGACGCTCAGCCCTGTCTCTGTCTCTGAGGCAACAAAGTCTTCTGTCGTTGCTAGAGACTCAGCCATGTCCATTACCATGGCGATGGTCGCTGGGGAAGCGTTCTTAGCAGAGAGGAGGGCGAAGACGTTCAGGAGGACATCACACTCCGGATGCTCTGATCTCTGCTTGGCCAAAAGAGGGAAGTACCTGAGACAGAAAGATGGACATATCTTTACTTACTTTAACACAGACTGGATGAAAGACGCTGATGGAAGGATGAGGAATAGATGGATGAGGGATGTGATGGGAACAAGACAGACGGAGAAGCGACAGATGGAGAAGCGACAGGCTCTGACCTGGCATTTTTGCACCACAGATGAACGAGTTTCAGCAGAGGGGTCGGGGAGTAGGGGCTCTCTGTGGGGAGCCGACACACCTGCACCAAAAAAACAACAAAAAAAGAAATTTAAACCTCTAGGTGAAACACAACTCTCTGGACAAAGACATATAAGAAGTTGTTTTCGAGATGTACCTGAGGCCAGACCACAGCCTGGAAGACGGCATCCAGCTCGTCTGGGCTGAAGCTGTAGGAGTCAAAGCTGTCAAAAAAGTCTTGGATCCTCAGGATGCCGAGCCGCCTTAGGTTCTTCAGAGGATTGATGCAGCCTGTCCTCAGCTACAAACACAAAGAGGCAGAGTTTAACGCTTCATACGCTGTGTTCACTGAGGTAAGATCATTAGAAACATGTTTAAGGAACAAACTTTGAAATCACCCCCCCTCCATCCTGGTTACCTGCTCCCTGTTGTCCAGGACGGTGGACACAGAGGCGGTGACACACAGCAGGATCTGCAGCACTTTGGGCAGGTAGATGTGGATGAGGTGGCCCAGTTTCTGGATCACCACGTTGATGATGTTCAGCAGGCCGTGCTGACGGCCCAGCGGCAGGACGGCGCCCATGTCCGTCTCAGCAATTGCCCTCTCCACTGCTGCCAGACAGGAACCTGAGGACACAGAACAGGGACAAGGGAACTTCTTCAGCTCAAATAACAGAACTCCTGTGTACTGTGCTGCATACAGAAACCATTTTTCTTTCTAAAAAGGTGCTTCCTGTTGCTTCGAAATCTTTTATTTTCTACCTTGGCTGTGATGGCTGACGGGCTCCAGCAGCAGGTCGATGAACATCCCCAGCTCCTCAGCCTGGCAGCCTGCCAGGAAACGCAGAATGATGGAGGACCGGGAGGCGGTGGAGGCTTTCCCCTGGAACTTACTGCCCGCTTTACTGCGCAGACGCCCAAACAGGATCCTGTATCATGAACAGCAAAAACAAGGTGGGTGACTGAGAGAACATCAAAGTTTAGACTCTTTGATGTAAGGAAAATAATCTTTTGCAAAGCACTTGCCTGCTTTCTAGCAGATGAAAAGAAATTCAGTCATGAAATGTCTTTGTGTGTTTAATATGTAACCCGTGGGTGTTCTTTTGTTAGTTTAATTAAAGTACTCCCAAAATGAGCAAAGCGGAAACACTTCTTTGCTTTCAAGCCAAGAATTAACCAGTTGAGACGATCAATATCTCTCTCACTCTCACAGTTAGCTTAGTTTTGCATTAAGACTGGAAAGAGCTGGCATGACCCTGATCCAAAATGAAAGACAAAATGCTACAAAAAAAAAAAAAAAAAAAAACCCCAACCCAAAAACTACTTTGCACACACACATGTACAGTACCTCATAAGCAGTGGGATCAGTCTGGATCTGTGTGAAGCATCAACCACTCCTGTCTCCTCAGAAATGTTGAAATGGACAATCTCCTCCTTGAAGTGTTTGTCTTCCAGTAGCCTCTCAAGATTCTCCCTGAACAAACACACACGCACACACACACACACAAAAACAAAGGTCAAAACCCTGGGACACAGAGCAGCACCCCTGTGATTTGCAGTGGCTCAACGTCTTGTTCAAAGACAGTCACTCAAATTTGACTTAAAGAAACTCCCACTTGCCTATAATGTATTCTCATAATGATTTTCTATGTAATTCATAAACCACAACAATGTAAACAATGTGAAACTCCATTCTGTGTTACAGAACGAAGCCCTGCCCAGAAACCAGGTCAGTGGGACAGCCTGATCCTGAACAAAGAGCCACACATCCAGTCATCTGGAACGCAAAACTCCCCCAGAGCCACGCATCTGTCTGCAGGCAGGCTGGAAGTACGGTAAACGGATAGCTTGATAACAGACGGTAGAGGGCATAATGTCAGATAGAGTCAGCCCTGAAGTGGAGGTTAACATTCCTCCGTCTGTAACCGTAGACGGTTGGTGACGAGAGCTGTAGTTTATCAAGAAAGCTCACAATGATCCCATTGAGGGAGAGGGACATGCTGGGAGACTGTTGCTTCACCAGAGATGTTTTTACAGTATATTTATTTTCCTGTCCGTCTCAGTTTTCCTACCTGTATGGTACTATGTTGGGATCTTTGTATGTAAGAACACACTCCAGAGCCACTCGCTGAATCTGCTGGTCCTGATGGCAGAGCAGCTGAGACACAGACACAGAGACAGACAGAGAGAGAGAGAGAGAGAAATAAATCATGCTGCTTTGATGCCTGAGAAGATACTCAACGTTAAGTATTAGGATTACCTGGTTATAGAGCTCACTGAGGCTGCCTTCCAGGTAGAGGGCACGAGGGTTGGTGAATTTGGCAAAAACCTTTAGATGGGCAATCAGCTGTCTATGAGAGGGGGGGGGAGAGAAATCCCATGAGAGCTTAACACATTCAGCACTGGCTGTCGTAAACAGTAACACCCATGCTTCCAGATCCTGTCACTGATATCTATATATCAGCAACTGTTATCTTACTTGGCAGTTGCTCTCCTTGGAAGTGCCTTCTTCTGTTGTCGGCCTTTCTCCTCTTCATCCTGCTCCTCTTCATCTCTCTCCTCCTCCTCCTCCTCCACAGGCATCCCAGAATCCTCTTGGACAGCATTACTATTCTTCTTCCTCAGGTCCTGAGTGGGGGCTACCAGCAGGTCGGCGGGAAAAAACTCATTCCTGACGACGAAAACAATAAACATCAGGACCAGGCACACATTTTTGATGCTTTTTTTTTTTAATGATCAATGAGGTTCATCACTGACCTGATAAACCTGAGCAGCAAAGGACTCAGTTCTCGGCTGCGTGGCTCCACTCTGTCAGGAAACTGGGCCATGGCGCGCCACAGCAGGCTGCGGAAGTTGGGGAAGTCCGTCCTCTCGTTGGGGTCGCAGGTCAACTTCAGCTGCTCCAGGAACAGCACCCCCACGTCCCCGCTTTCAATGACGTCACAGCCCGGCTCGCCCTGATGACTGGACCCTTCCTCTTCATCACTGACATCATCTTCATCGCTCTCCTGCAGCTCCTTTTCTGTGACAGGTAGAGAGGGGAAACGTTATTTTTTCTCACATTGGGTTTGCGTGCTGCGTTTTCCCTGCAGCCCAGTGTGCAGCCTTACCAGCCAGGCCTGCCACCATCTCCAGATGTTCATGGTAGACTGCCCAGAAGTCCTTGTTGTCCATCCCTCTGGCATGACTCCTGTGACGAGGGAAGAAATTATTTGGGGACACTACAACGGCCTATGGTACTGTAACTGATCAAACGTAAATGACTCAATTAAACATCATAAGTGTATTGATTTCACCCGGAATTAATTTTGGCAGGATTCTTTTATACTCACACAAGAAGGTCAATGACTGCGTCCCACAGTGGCCTGAAGTTGACGAACAGCATAGCGATGAGGTAACGCAGTGGCACCTGGAAGAAAAGAAGAGGAAACAGGATGTTTTCACGTATAACACTGGCGAAACATTGGCTCGTTCCTGCATCTGCTGTAACATTTTCCCACAACTGACATTAAGATAAAGTCCCTCTCTCTGTACCTGCTGGAAGGTGCCGGGGGGCCCCTGTGGCAGGCTGCGCTGCACCAGGTCGTGTCTCAGCTTCCGGAGGTGAAGCAGCTTGTCTCTGTAGTCCTGCACTGAAGCCGGCACCAGCTCTGCCTGCAGGCAAACTGCGAACAGCGGCTGCACCTCCGCACTCTCCTCACCCTGGACAGAGGGAGAGACACTCACATAAATAAGTATGTGAGCTTATTGTTTCTGCACCTTCTATATTTGGTGCACTTTAATGAGAGTCTGGACTGACGGCTGTACCTCGGTCTGTGGGGGGAGCTCTGCCTCAAACTGAGAGAGGATCCTCAGAGTCAGAAGGCGGATCTGAAAGAGAAAACAACGAATGGTAAAACTAAAGGTAATGCAGGTAAAACATAGATTTTATTCTTCCCATTTTCCTTCACATATTCTGGATTCATCTTATTTTTTAACCCTAAACACCCAAACAACAAAGTTAATCTTCTGAATCTGAAGTTTCTTTGTGTTTAGGTGACGCTTCTACACATCAAGGGATCCGATTTGCTGCTGCTGCTGTGACGGGAGACAAACCTTAGAGATGTTGGAGGAGAGGTTGGCGTGCAGAATCTGGTAGACCTCCAGCAGTGCACTGTGGGATAGATGCTCTGAAACACCACTGAGTGACAGGTGAGTATAGTAGAGATCTCCTAGCAGCAAGGCAGACAGATCTGTGGGAAACTTCCTGGAATAAAAATAATAATAAAGGAACATTTTTCACATTGTGATAGTCGAGGACTTAGACTCTAGACATTCAGCCACAAAAAACACACAGGGACAGGGAGGGGCTATTCAGCACACACCTTAGGACTGAAGTGATCTTGTCCACAGGAACCAGTGAGAGAAGCTGGACAGAGCCATCCAGACTCAGGAGGCAGCTCAGGGCCTGTCTGGCTACGAACAGACCAGCTGGAGGGTGGAGGAGCAGGGACAGGAGGGAGGGGCTTTAGTCAGTCTTAAGAACAGCAAAGCTTGACACACAACTCAAAGAGAAACCGATATTACATTCAGTTTTCAAAAATATCTGCCTGATATATTTGCTGTTGATTTACGAAGCAATTCATCTACTGCTCATTTCAACTTCATTTCTGGAAACAGCTGAACTAAAACAGCTGTTTCCAGAAATGAAAATTTAAAGAAAAGAAAAAAACAACATGTCACAAACCTTTCCCCAGTTTCTCTTTCTCAATCTCACCCAGGAGGTGGTTTAAGAGAGCACTCACAGCAGGAACAACGCTAGCTGGAGCCAGAGGTCTGAAAAAATGAAAAACAGTAAATGCAACAGATCAGGGGAAATAAATAAAAAGACACCTGACCTTTCAGCAGAACAGTCAGATAATCTGCTGTGACAGTCTTGGATATTTGATTATATCCGAGCTGAATAATATGTTCTGCTGTCATGAATCAGACGTGATTAAAGATTCCCTGATTCATTTCACTTTTCCAAGGAATTTACCGATTCTCCGCGTCTGGAATATATCTCTCAAAAACAGAAACACTGTCACCAGGAATCTTGGGGACTGTGACAGTGACAGGAACTCGTTCAGCAGCAGACTCATTCTTCCCCGCTGCACAACAGAGCGACACAGGAAACCATCCCTGCCCGTTGCTAACAAACTCCATGTATTTGTCATTTTAAACCTCATGTACATATGCAAATGTGAAGATGTTTTTATTTTATTTTATTTTATTCAATTTTCTAAGTTGTTTTTATTTTCATTTTATTTTCATTTTCACTTTATTTTATTTATTTACTCTTTTATTTATAAATGTTTTCTCTGTGTACTACGTTGCAATTTCTTCATTTTCAACTGGAAGTTTGTCTGTAACTAAAGAATTTGCCTACGGGGATGAATAAAGTTTTTCTGATTTCGATTCTGATGTGTGCGTGTGTTGTGTGTGTTACCTGACGTGTGGCAGCAGCATCAGGGCGACCCAGGGCAGAGACAGGTCAGTGATAGACTGTTTCTGGTCCTCAGGAAATCTGATCAGAGACAGCACCATGTCTGGCACTGCTGGCTGGTCTGGTGTCGTGCTGCTCGCCTGATCTGCCTCCTTACTGCGAAACAAAAATTTATAATCATTATAAGAAAGCTGCATGAGTCAGAGAACCAGAGACTTTGAAATGTTTGCACTGTGCTGTAGTATCTCACCCCGTGGTCTGTCTGGTGAAGAGCAGTGGGTACGTTTCAAAGGCCATGGAGCCGTCTGAGGGGGGTGGAGCTTTGGCAAGGATCAGGCTGACCAGCACCTCCAGGCCATAGTGGCGAGACAGGGCATCTCCACCACTGAACAACCCAGCGGTGAAGCGTAGCAGGCTGGGGAGGAAGAGCTGGAGGAGAGGGCGGGGGAGGAAGATGTTAGCGTCAGGAAGACACTGACAGACAGACACAGAAACAGAGGAGGAAAGTACTGAATATATCACTCTAGTGATGACTCACCTGTTCAAACTGTTTCATGGTAAACATCTCCTTGGTGAACTCTAAGAGCAGCTCTTCTCCCAAAGTGCTGCCAAACACCTGTTGGAAAACACAGAGTCAGAAAAACAGCTGTACACACTTTTACTGGCTATTCAAAGTGTGAACTTCTTTCTCTCGTCACCTTTTGAACCGTCTCCTGGATGAGTGATCTGGGCAGGCTGATGTTCTCCCCGAGGAGCAGAGAGGAGATGATCTGGAGGAGCAGGCGGGAACAGGGAGCTGACAGAGCCGAGCTCTGAATCAGCCGCAACACCGTCTGCAGGCATGACACAATACAAGACAAGAGACATGATTTTAACTTTAAGGGAAAATAAGGCTTTTGAACATGTAATTAAATCTCACAAATGATCTTCTCTTACCTTGCAGACGGCCTCTGGCTTGGTGACCTTGGCACCGTCTTTGTGGGACACCAGGGTGTGGAGGATGAACAGCAGCCTCTCCAGCTGCTCTGTTGCCAGGCCTGCCTCCTCTCCCTTCGCCTCCATGACATCAAGGACCTCCACCACGCTGACCTGTATGTAGGGTCACACCAACATCAGGTAAAAGACACCGACTTTAACAACCAAAGTGACATATCACAGTGTATCAGTTCAAACCTGAATAAGGGTCAGTGGCGTTGGTCTAACTTTACATTTGATGTTCTAACTGAGTCCTGCTTTACCTGTAAGGACTCCCATAAAACCAGGAAGTGTTCTCTATCAATGTGATTGGCTGCAGTCTGAGCCATGTGATCCAGAGCGTCTCTGACAGTGTCCCAAGGCAGAGAGACCCCTGGGCTGGTTGTGGGGCCGAGCTTACGCAGAGCCACAGGGAGAGCCTGTTGAGGAAGTTACAGAGAAACAGAAAATGAAGATCTTCTTCTTTTCTTTGACATTACCACGTTATGATTCTCTAAAATAAATCAATGAAACTCACATTTGCAGCAGTGGAGTGGAACATGTTTCTGACTCCTTTGCACATCTCAAACAGCAGCTGACCTGCTCCTTCAGCCTTATCGGGGTGCTGCTGCAGGTCTGAGAACACATGAGTCAGCAGGGCATCAAGATCTGGAACCTGTGGTGGGACAAGATGAGACATGAATTCATCACTGACGACAACTGCACATAATGAATGCTGAAATATTTTCTAATGCAAGAGATTACTGCTAAAACACTTATGAGACAATATTCGCTAAAACTTTTAAAAATTAAATATGTGATGTCTGATCGCAGAAAGGCTTCTCACCTTTCTCATCAAAAAAGAGAAGCTCTCTGCCGCAAACTTGCGGATGTGCTCCTTCTTGTGTGCCAACAGTGTGCTGTACAGACTGTGGAGTGGGAAGAGGTGTTAATGCCAACTGACATGTGACTTGCATGCAGTCTGATTGCTAATAACCGTTTTTTGTCCATGTCATGAAATACAAATAATGTATGAGTGCTGCAACAGGGAATAGAGGGCTCTTTACTTAACGTAACCAGGTGCTCTCGAAAACATATTCACCAGTCAAACATCCGTAGAGTCTGACTCCAGCTCTCACCTGTAGATGTTGGTCATGTCCTTCACCATGAGCCTCCACAGGTACTTGTAGAGGTAGGAGAGGCAGGTGAAAGCCCACTCCAGGACCTCTGTGTCCTTTGTGTCCAGCAGTGAGGTGATGAGAATGAAGAAGTCAGGGAAGTGAGGATAGAAGTCAGTCTGCAGGTCTCTGGCCAGCTGAACCACCAGGCTGGGGAGGAGAGACACAACTGAGGTTAGTGCCATGCAAAGTTTAATTAGCAGCAACAAAACAACCAAAAAGCTTCTTGGCATTTGGAAAAACAACTCCTCTGGTAAAACCACAAGCCACATGCCAAACACTTACTCCAGCAGTGGTTGGTAGGCCAGACTGTTCTTGACAGCCAGGTGTGTTTTCAGACTCTCTACTATCGACTTCTGATGGAAAACCAGCATGTTGAATGACTGGCTCTTGTTGGATACCTCCTTCAAAAATGTTGCTGTGGAGAAAAGGGCATCAGTTTTACATTAGAAGCATGTCATTTACTACAGGGTGATAACAGAGCAAACGATGTGGTATTTCTTATATTGTAAACATACTGAAATTCTGTGTCAAGTTGAGGTCTCGCCATTTTGTCAGTCCTTCAGAAAAGTATGTTTCTACTTCCTGCATTGAGAGAGAGAAAAAAAGAAATCATTACCACACAGAAAAACTGGGGACTTTACTGCATAAAAGGAGTTTATGGAGTTAAACTACTGACTGTACAAACCTCAGCATAAGATCCAGTCCTGTCAATGCGATGGATGACATCAATGTTGACACTGGCAAGTCTTTCAGCAAAAGTGAGAAACTGAAAGAGACGAGTCACAGCAGTTTATATTCTGCTGCAGCTGAGAAACAAATGATCTAATAATACTGTTATAATGAGACTACACCAGGGAGCTTAAGTACCATCTCCAATAACTTATTAAACTATCCTATCTAAACCTAACCTAACCTAAATTATCAGTTAATTCCTCTACTTGTATCTTGCATGTTTAACATATATATATTGATAAAATGACTGGGTTTCCACAACTTTATCTACACTACTTCCCTGCTCCACTATCCGCATCATGCTGCGGTGCGTTCGAAGACCCTCACCCTGTAGGTGTTCTCTGACTTGTGATACGAAGACTTGGACTTGATCTTCATCTTTGCTCCGTATTTCGCTAAAAGGCGACTCGTATTCCGGATACTGGCACGAAATTAGAACGGTTCGTGAAAAGTACACTTTGTTTCTTCTCTTAGCTCATGCTACAGCTGTTTATACACACACACACACACGCCGACATCAGGACGCAGCCATGTTCAGCAAAGCATTATGGGAGTTTTTCTTCTTCTCTCCGCGTGGTAGGGGAAAAGACGGGGAGTGACGCGAGAGAAATCCTCCCTTGACTTCCGACTTCGTTTAGGGCTTCGTTACAGAGTAATTGAACGATTATTACTCAAAAGCTAAATTAATGAACAAATAAGTCCTAAATGAAGTTTGTGAATGTGTGTTTTCCACATGGCATTTCTTTACTTTATATTTCTGGAGCAGAGTTTAAAGTGAAACCTTTATCATGCATTGATCAAATAAGTAAACACCACTAACACATCAGTTTCAGCCTCTCTTTCCACCCACCTCAGCATTTGTCAGTAAAAATCACCATAACTTTACCCTGTTAAAGATGATGGTGAATATCACACAAGGACTAAAACACCTAAAGGTCTGACAGGAGGCTATTCCACTGCAGCCCTGCAGCTGTTTGCCACAAAATGACTTCTAAATCCAGAAAAATCCAGTCTCACGGCTTCTCATTCACTAAATTATCAATAAAACCACAGTTTACACAAGTGCTGCCTGCTTTACTAAATTGTTTGAATTTCAGAGGTCTGTTTCTTATCAGAACTTACTACACATATTCCAGAAACACAGACTAACACCTACAGTAAATGAAGTATTGTTCACAATAGTTGTTAATAACAATAATTGTTCCAAATGCACAGACTGTAGATGCAGTTACCTTCCACCAAAAAAAATTTGGTCAGGTAGTGGAAACGTGTGCAGGGTTGTGAGAATCTTGCATTTGTCCAACGTTCTTTCATTTATTTAGTATTTTTATCTTTACTCATATCACCTAGAGTTTCTCCACTTGAATACATTTCTGGTAAGTGTGAAAGTGAAAATAAAAAGTGTGATTACTGCAGCGGTACAAGTGAAAGATCGTTTCAGTCATTTTTCAAGCAGAAATACTAAAAATTGTTCATTCCAGCTTCACAAATTTGAGGCTGTGCTGCATGTTTTAGTCATGTGTGATGATAAATGAAAGGTTTTTTGTTTTGTTTTGGACTGTTTGACACATAAAACAGGGAATTTAAGGACATAATTTTGGTCTTTACTTTTTGATGTTTCATAGATTCAGGCAATTCATTGATTAATAAAATAATTGGCAGATTAATCAGTTGTTAGTTGCCACCCCAGAGGTGACTAAACAAAGTGGTAGATTTAGTATTTCGGTGTGTGTGTGTGTGTGTGTGTGTAGCACTGATGATAGCTTTTATCCTGTGGTCAGGTGAACAATTCATTCTCCTGGACTGTTGACTTCTCATCTACCTGGAATGCTCTCTCTCTTTCTCTCTCTCTCTTAACTCTCTCTCTCCTCTCTCTCTCTCTCTCTCACAGACACTCACGTAAAAGGTTTCGGTGTGTTGTCCTGCTTTTGGCTCAGCGTTGAGTGAGAAGGTGATGTGCCAGGACCTCCATTTATCCACAGAGGACTGACTGTGTCTGTGTGCACAACACATGGGACAGTTTGAATAACTTTCTGAACAGTTTTATTTCTAGTTTTGGTTCGACTTCTACTAAAATGTCTGGGGATTCTCTGGTAACTGGCTCATTTGTGGTGGCAGACTATGTGGTCTTTGCTCTCATGCTGGTGGTGTCCGCTGCTGTCGGGGTCTACTACGCCTGGGCGGACAAGGGCCAGAGAAGCTCCGGGGACTTCTTAATGGGGGGCCGCAGACTGACAGCCCTGCCTGTGTCTCTGTCTCTGACTGCCAGCTTCATGTCAGCCATCACAGTGCTGTCAAATCCAGCCGAGGTAAGGTTACAGCAGATTCCCATGGGACAAATGCAAAAACCATCTCTCCTGAAAATTCTGTCAGGATGTTTTTTTCTTTTGAGGCAAGAAAACTTTTCTAGTGAGCTGATATGCATCATTTTCCCACTGAGGTTTCCCTGATTTTCCAGGTGAATCAGAGACATAACAATAGAAATAGTGAGAGATGTTGAATGAGAGCAGGGTTATTCATCATACCTGTGGAATTATAGCTCTGAACTGAACTGACAACAATTGGCTGATATCAAATACAAGACCAGTATCATCCTAATAAATCTTCACATAAAATCCCCCAGGACATGCTCACTGAACATAAACAACAGGTGATTTCATTCCCTCACTGTTTACTGGCAGGTGATGGGTAGTTCTATTTGAACAACTTTACGTGGCTTTGTGGTGTTTGCTGGCTTCTCCAACTTGAATATTGCATTTTACCTATTAATCTTTCCACCTTTCAGTCTTCTTTGGATAACTTTGCCAAAATCATTCAAAATCAACATCATATTATCCCTGGCCCTTAGGTGTACCGCTACGGAGCCAATATTGGATTTTATGGTCTCTCGTATGTGATGACGATAGTGGTCACATCGGAGTTCTTTCTTCCAGTCTTCTATAGGCTCGCTGTCACCAGCACATATGAGGTGAGTGTGCTTTGGTTTTCAGATTAGAGTTTTTGTGCTTAGTCATTTTACAGTCCCTGTGTCATTATTTTGGTGTGGTTTGTGGATTTTCGAATGTTTTGCAATGCTGCATTCTATTTTACTCCATTCACACAGGCATGAAATATGTAAAATGTTTCGTTTACCCGTAAAATACTAGAGAAGCCAACCCAGATATTTGACTGCTGTTGTCTTACTGTGCAAATAAAAGGTTGGTGTAAGAGTTGTTGAAAATGACATAGAAACACCAAAGAGCACGTCCTTGTTGTAGTCTGAGGCAGATATGGCTCTGTTCCAGAAAGTGTGTTGAAATTGAGTTAGGTAAAGATAAGGTGAGATGAGTTTGGGAAGAACTGGACAGAGCTGTTGCTCTCAGACATAAATTTCTTCTTCAAATGGAGTGAGACTGTTTGTTAGTGTGGTCCTACATCAGTCTTAAACTGATCCCAGTTTTGATATTAACCTTTTATATACCGTCTCTTCTTTCCTGTTTCTGTCTCTGCCAAGTATCTGGAGCTACGTTTCAACAGAGCAACCCGTCTGCTGGGAACTGTGCTCTTCATTGTGCAGACAGTGAGTAAGAGGCCAGTCAATGCATAATTACAGGGATTTGACTTTTGTGGCTCAAACCACAAATCTGAAACCCATGGCTCATTATGTTGGGATTATATCTCTCTCTTTGTCGCAGATCCTCTACACTGGAATCGTCATTTATGCCCCAGCTTTAGCTTTAAACCAAGGTATGTTGGTTTCAGTCCACAACAGTCAGGTTAACCTCACGTACCTGCACGAGGGCACTTAAAGCTGCTTGGTCTTGCTCAGTTGAGTGACCGCTGTCTGAAAGCCTCCTTCTCTCTGCAGTAACTGGTATGGATCTGTGGGGTGCAGTCATTTCCACAGGTGTGGTGTGTACCTTTTACTGCACAATGGTATGTAACAAAATCTGCTCACCTGAGTTTTGTTGTGTACATAATCAAAATTGACTAAACTAAAATTTTTATATCACTTAGTGTTGTCTCCAGAGTTTTTATTCTTTGAATTCCTGGGTTTTTATTTTAATGAACAGTCAACAAAACACCTGTTTGTGGTTTAAATTGCTTACAGGGTGGTCTGAAGGCTGTGGTCTGGACTGATGTCTTTCAGGTAGGCTTCTGGATGAAAACAGTAACATTGCTATGGGTTGGTGTGGTATTATTAGGCTTTACACTTCCATATATAATAGTTTAGGATGAAATCAGAATCAATACGGGGGCAAAGCAAATCCTAAAAATATTTTCCCCTCCAGCTTGGTGTCATGCTTGCAGGTTTCCTGGCTGTCATTATCAGGTCTGTGGTCTTACAAGGTGGAGTCTTCTCCATCATTTCAGACTCGGAACAAGGAGGCAGACTCAATTTTTGGGAGTGAGTATAATGAATCTAAAATGAAGCTGCTAGACCTCTGTTGAACAGTGGGAAGAGATGAAACAGTCAGCAGACAAGGTGCAGGATTATTATTGTGTTGAAAAGTTTTCATAAATGTACAATAACAGGCATATTGTAGTACACCTGTGAATGTACATCTAATGAGGGTCCTCATGAGACTAAATGTGAACATTTTAATCCTCTGAAGTGACGCTCCATGTTGCCTGTCTCTCTCCGCGGTACTGACTTCAAGCTTTCGCGTAATTATAGTCTGTCCTCTTCTTCTGTTTCACCAGCTTTGACACGAACCCTCTGAGAAGGCACACTTTTTGGACCATAACCATCGGCGGGACATTTGTTTGGGTCAGCATCTATGGGATCAACCAGGCCCAGGTTCAGAGATACATCTCCTGCAAGAGCATCACTCATGCCAGAGTGTGAGTATTGTAACCACACTGCATCTCACTTAACTTAGCACATTTATCATAAATCATTAAATCATTTTCTAGTGTTCTTGTATGTTTATATCCAAGTGCTTTGCCATTAGTTGAATGGATGTGTGTCTCCTCTGATCCAGATCCCTGTACATCAACCTGTTAGGCCTGTGGTCCATCTTGCTGTGCTCAGTTTTCGCAGGAATGTGTCTTTACTCCGTCTATAAGAACTGTGACCCATGGACAGCTGGTCTGGTTTCTGCTCCTGATCAGGTATGATGGAGACAGATGCTTTATGTACACATGGATTGTGAGGCTCCCTGATGATGTGTTCAATCCACGGTTTGTCCTCCTCTGCAGCTGATGCCATACTTGGTGATGGACATCCTGAGAGACTATCCCGGCCTTCCTGGATTGTTTGTTGCAGCAGCATACAGCGGATCTCTGAGGTCAATACATTCTTTAACATCAAAGTTAATTCACAAAACAGATCCAGAAAATTTGTAGTAAAAGTTAGTAGTTATGGTAGAAATATACCACAGGTCATATTAGGTCTGGTTCTATCATTTTTAATTTCTTTCTGTCAGCCACACTTCTACAAAGTTGTATTTCTGTATATATTCACTAAATTGTGTGTGATTTTGTTGTTAAATCCACCCCAGCACAGTGTCTTCCAGCATCAATGCTCTGGCTGCAGTGACAGTGGAGGACCTGATCAAACCGTACTCTAACATGTCTGAGAAACACCTGTCCTGGATCTCTAAAGGACTGAGTGGGTGGACTGTCCTTGTGTACAATATATTTAAGCTGAATGAGTTTGTTTGTCTGTTGAATGGTAATACAGATAGGTGGTAAATAAGGACTGAAATGTTTGCAGGTCTCGTATATGGGGCTTTATGCATTGGAATGGCTGGACTGGCTTCACTCATGGGGGGGATCTTGCAGGTAGAGTGGATCTGTCTCATAAGGCTTCATAGTCTCTGGTTGAACTGAGACAACAGTGTTGAAGGGTATATTGAATATTGTTAATTACACAACATTTTGTAGGCTTCTGTTGGAGACTCTGCCTGGGGTTCGTGATTTATTAGACTCAGCCCTGGAGCTTAAATAATATGTGCCTCTTCATACAGGCAGCCATCAGTATATTTGGGGTCATTGGAGGTCCTTTACTTGGCCTGTTCACACTGGGCATCCTCTGTCCATTTGCCAATTCCAAAGTAAGTTTGTTTTATACATCCTAGCTTTTGTTCTCTTTCCATGTCTTTTAAACTCTGGATGCTATTTATACCTGATCCTCTGAAAAGCATTTGAGCATTTTCAGTGATTAAAATGTCTTCTAGGGCGCTTTGTCAGGTCTGGTGTCGGGGCTGGTTGTGTCCCTGTGGGTGGGCATCGGAGCCCAGATATACCCTCCCCCTCCTGAGATGGCCCGACCTCTGCCGCTGACCACTGAGGGCTGTAACTTCACCACAACAGACAACTTCAACTGGACCTCCACCGCCCTGCCAACGCAACCAAACTCCATGACCACAGCCCCTGTACACAACAGGCCTGTGCTGGCAGATTACTGGTACTCTCTGTCCTACCTTTACTTCAGTCCCATTGGAACCATAGTAGCCATCAGTGTGGGGCTGATAGTCAGCCTGTTCACAGGTAAATATGAATGAAGTACTTTGGTTATGAACGTCTGATCTCTCTGTCCTGCTGTTCTGTTATGAGCTTCAGGTTGTTTTAACATGTTCTCTTGTGTCCTTAATGTACATTTCAGGAGGCCGGGGACTGAAGGTGGAATCAAGGCTTACATTAATGAAAGAAGACACAGTTCTGTATTACCTCATCAAGTTTTTTAAATACAGAGTAAGTACTGGAGCAGTGAAGTATTATTAAAAGTTATAGACTAATAACAGCAGCTGACATCTGCATTGTGTTCTTCCCTCTTGAGGTCATGAGACGAACAGGAAAACTGGACCTGACAAAGGACAGAGGGAGGAAATTTGGAAACACAAATCCTGCTTTCTGTGATGTTGAGCTGGACTTAACAAAAAGCAGCATTCCCACGTGAAATGAAACTTATATTGGTGGTATAATCGTGATTAAATCTAATTTTTCTATTGTATAACTGAAGAAATGTCAATGAAGGAGATGAAATACAAAAAAAATTGGTGTGACTTTTTGTATGTTTTACAACATAAGATGTCACTGCTTTGGATTTAAATTTGTGCAATTTGTGTTAGGGTGCTGCACATAGCAGACATTTGACATCATAGGATTTATTAACACCGAAGCAAGTTCTGATACACACATCTGTTTTCAGTTTTTGAACCTTTTTCTGGATCATTCAAACATTTATTGAGATGAAACCATTCGAGTGATTCAGAGGGAAAAATCACTGTTTGGTGCAGATGTAAACATCTGTAATGTGACCCCGACTGCACACTGCTGTTTGTAAGACATCAGAAGTTAAATCACCCATTGTGTAAAATCTTCGTCTTGGAGGAAACTAGTGAGTAAAGCTGTCAAATAAATGTGGTGGCGTAGAGAGTAGAAATATGGAAGCCTGGAAGTATTCAAATGGAAATGCTCAAGTCAAGGACAGCATGTGAATAAATGTACTTACTAAATGTTGCTTTCCACCATTGAAACATACATAAAGGATGGATTTATGTTTGCTCTCCCTTAGATTATAGGCCATTCAGGACATCTAAACAGGTGTTTACAGATGTTCACTCAAAAACTGTATATTTCACTGTATTACATAACAGGCCACGTGGACATCTGTCAACCCTGATCTGAAAATGGGCACAACTCTAACTCTACTGATAAAATATTGGCTGTGGTATCTGTGCCAGCTGGCCTGCACACTGGTAGGAGAAAAACCCCTGATATTATATATAATACTCAAATAGAGTATTTCTAGTGTTGGATTTTTTTTTATTTCTTAAATGATTAAACATATTGTTACAGTCTAGATAATTAGTACCAAGTGTGTGGGTGTGGTGTCCTGTCTAGAAAGTTGTGAATAAGAACACACACTCACACGTGCACATGGTAGATGAAAGGTTTGTTTATTTTCCTGCACTTTGGCATCATATAAGAAGGTGATGCCCAGAGATTTCCGCGTATTCAGAGGAGGACGGTCTGAGTGTAAAGCAGCAAGCTGAACCGTCCGCATAACTTTCTGAACAGTTTTATCTCCAGTTTTTATCTTCTAGTTCTGACTTCCAGCAAAATGTCAGGGGACTCTCTGGGCTCCTTTGTGGTATCAGACTATGTCGTGTTTGCTGTCGTGCTGGTGGTGTCCGCTGCTGTCGGGGTCTACTACGCCTGGGTCGGCAGGCGCCAAGAAAACTCCAGGGATTTCTTAACTGGGGCTCGCAAAATGACAGCCCTGCCTGTCTCCATGTCCCTGACCGCCAGCTTCATGTCATCCACCACACTCCTGGCCAACCCAGCTGAGGTAAGGTTCTATTTTTGTCTTATTGCACATTTCTGTTTTTTAAAAATGCTTTTATAGAAAAAGAAAAAAATACAATCAGATCACAGATATTACAGACTTTTCCAGAGGAAACAGATGCTGTAGGTGATTGAGCCAGTGCAAGAGATAAGAAAAGAAAAAGTCATGTTCACTACAGCATGATATTTGGCAACATTATGTGTCAGTGTTTGCAGGTTTATTGTCTAACATATTGGATTTAAGCCTTTCACCTTTGTTTACTGAGTTCAGTAAAACTGGAATAACAGAGCGACAGCAGCTCCACAGTGCATGGCAATGCTGATGAAAAATCAATAGAAAAAACAGCGAATCCCAATGACTTAGTTAAACATTACTCAATGATACAACTGAAGATTCTCTCTAAAGAGAGTGAAAACATAAATCACTGGCAATATAAAGGCTTTATGTCTCCCTGCGCTGGGTCACTGAGGCGACCTAACTGCTTTTGTTCTGTCATTGGTTAAATGTTAAGCTGATTTAAAAATTAAACAATAACTAACTATAAAATGTATAGAGGAGAATCTGAACTAACTGAACATGTTCATCAGAACTATTTCAATATAGAACAACATAAAACAACATCTTTAAAGAGGATGTATATTTCTTATACATATTTTTTCTTCATATTTTCCTGTATTTCTAATTTTTAGCATTTAAAGTAAAGGCAGTTGAAGTGTTTGCAGTATTTTTACTTTCCACACTGGTGTTTGCGTGTTCATTCATCATTGTTTGCTTTGTGTTTGCCAATTTCATGCAAAACATTACTAATAGAAAAGCGCTCTGGTTTGTAGGTGTACCGCTATGGAGCCATCTTAGCATATGTTTGGCTCGCCTATGCACTGACGATGGTGGTCACATCTGAGGTCTATCTCCCAGTCTTCTACAGGCTGTCTCTCACCAGCACTTGTGAGGTGAGTGTGTTATAGCGTATTTAATGGAGTAAAATGCTTTGTGTACTAATTGAATTTTAGAGGCTGTTGGCAAAGTTTATTGTTATCTTATTGTGTGTCTCTGCCAAGTATCTTGAGCTACGTTTCAGCAGAGCAGCCCGTCTGCTGGGAACTGCGCTCTTCATGGTTCAGACAGTGAGTAAGAAGCCAGTCAACACACATTCATACACTACAGGTCAAAAGTTTTTGAACACATATTATTATTATTTTTTTCTTACAGTTTTTATTGAAATTGAAGCAGCTCAGGTCCAGTGAATAACCTTAAATTATAGAGAGGTCAATGATAAACTGCCAGACGTTAACCTGGTTAACTTACAACTGTCCTGCAGCATTCGAAGTAAATGAAGCCTTGAAATTGAATGCAAACAATTCCTACAGCTGCCCCAACTTTTGTTAATGACTTACAAACCCTCTGTCTGTACAAAGGCAGTGTCAGAACAAACTGTTATAGCACCCAGTAACAAAGGCAGACAGACTGATTGGTCAGAGCTTCATCCTGCAGCAAGATAATGACCCAAAGCATCAGGAGAAAAGAATCAGACTGTGGCTTCACATGAGGAAGACCAACAGAGTCTCCAGGCTTAAACCCCATGGAGTTGGTTTCTGAACCAGGTTTCATTTCCATTGTAGAAAGAATGTCACTGAAGAAACACTGAGATGCTTAATAACAAATTTAAATAACAGCTGGAAAAACTTTTGACAGGTGGTGTAACATCAGAACTTTAATGTCTTTGGGTAAAACCTCAGTCTTTCATTTGAGGCTTCTTCATCTCTTTCTCTGCCATAGATCCTCTACACTGGAATAGTCATTTATGGCCCAGCGCTGGCCTTAAACCAAGGTATGCTGTTTGTGCACAGCAGTGAGTCAGGTTCACAGTTCACATCAAATTACAACATAAAGTTAAATTAAAGCTGCTTGGTGTTATATATTTCTTTCTTTGCAGTTACTGGTGTGAATCTGTGGGGTGGGATCATTTCAACAGGCATCGTCTGTACGTTCTACTGCACATTGGTTGGTAAATAAATTAATAACAGCTCAAAGGTGTTCTGATGTAATCAGATTACAACATGTTCATTTAAAGCACTTTAATACAACATTATTTTGAAATTACCTTAACTAAAAACAATAATGATAACAATAAAACAACAGCTAAGTTCTTCCTTTCAGGTTTTGACCAATTTTGGCCTGTAGAAATTAGAAATTAGAAATACTCTTACCCAATAATTTTAAAAGCTGCAGATAGCAAATATTTTGAGGCAATATTCTTTATTTCAATGTTACCATTTTTATGACAAAATATTATAATGAAGTTGAATTCATGCAGTATTGGATGGACTTAGACAACACCTTTTCGTGGTCTGCATTGTGACAGGGTGGACTGAGGGCGGTGGTGTGGACCGATGTTTTTCAGGTTAGTTTCCAGATGGAAAGAATATGCAAGAAGATGCTGGTATTGTAAAACAGCACAGTGAGACACCTGTGTCTTTCAGTCAGTATACTGTAAACCAGTGTTTCTTACCCTGCAGCTGTAACCTACTATACAAAAGAATTGCCGACCAAATTTGGCTTGTGTTTTGGGATATTACAGTATCCATGTAAATAAAACACATCTCCATTTTTTTTCTTTCTAGCTTGGAATAATGCTCGCAGGTTACCTGTCTGTTATAATCAAGTCTGTGATCTTCCAAGGAGGATTCCTCACCATCATTTCAGATTCACAGCAAGGAGGGAGACTCAACTTTTTGGAGTGAGTATGAAAAAGAATATTAATTTGCTGAGGTTAGAGAAAGTAAATGAGCAGTTTGACCCAAACTTTTCATCCCAGGAGGAGGAGTAGGTCTTATTTCTTGGGACTAACAAGTCAGTCATGTTCTGACCATAGGAAGCAGGGCTTGAACTGCTTTCAGCGTCAGTTTTTTTTTTTTTTTTTTACTGAATTGAAAATCATCCTCTTACTGTGTTTCTCCAGATTTGACCCAAACCCTCTGAGGAGACACACATTTTGGACTCTAGTTACTGGAGGGACATTTGGCTGGATCGCAGTCTATGGGATCAGCCAATCCCAGGTTCAGAGATACGTGTCCTGCAAGAGCATCACTCAAGCCAGAGTGTGAGTCACATTTTGCAAAGCAGAGTTTACTGGGACACTGGATTTTGTTGTGTTGTGTTGTGTTTTGTATTGTGTGATGATTAGAGTTTCATCAGTTTCATCAGTAGTGAGTTGATGTTTCATATGTTTGCCTCCATGAATTCCAGCCTTGGTTACACTGTTGTGTTTCTTTCTTTTTCCAGAGCCCTATACATCAACCTGTTAGGTCTGTGTTCCTTCCTGGCGTGCTCAGTGTGTGCAGGAATGTGCCTCTACTCCGTCTATAAGAACTGTGACCCATGGACCGCTGGGTCTGTCTCTTCACCTGATCAGGTACATGAAAAAGAGGCACAACATAGCTGATAGTTATGATTGTCAGAGTGTTACTTGCTACAGTGTCCCCCTTTCTTTTGATGTATGCTGTTTTGTAAGCTTCCTAGAACTGCTGATCATGACTGTTAATACCTTTTCTGCAGCTGATGCCGTATTTGGTGATGGACATCTTGACAGACTCTCCTGGCCTTCCAGGACTATTTTTTGCAGCAGTATATAGCGGCTCTCTAAGGTTGTACACAGCATTGAATTTGTTCCAAACATAAAATGTAGTCTTTTTAGGCTGTATTGAGCCATGTTGTCTACCTGGGTAATGCTCAAAGTTAACCTTTAAACTGAATATGTGCACAAGACTTTTGTATAAATATGATGTTTCTTATGATTGTCTTGTCATTTCAACCCCAGCACAGTGTCTACCAGTATCAATGCTCTGGCAGCAGTGACAGTGGAGAACCTGATCAAGCCGTACACTAACATGTCTGAGAAACACCTGACCTGGGCGTCCAAAGGAACGAGTAAGTGGATTGTCCCTGTTTACATTATATGCTGCATTTCAGCTGAATGATTGGTCCGGTGAGCACTGATATGTGTCTTAGCGTGTAACTGAACTGTCTAGGATTTAAAAACTCAGTTTTGGACACAATGTTGTTTGCAGGTTGCTTGTATGGAGTCGTGTGCATTGCCATGGCTGGACTTGCGTCACTCATGGGAGGGATGATGCAGGTAGAGTGATTCTGTTAATACACAAGCATCACCGTCCACCACCACCACCACCACGGGGTTAGCATCTTCACGTTTTTTTTTTGTTTTTTTTTTTGATGCAGAATTGTAGATGTGTGTCTCTTTAAACAGGCAACTGTCATCATCAGTGGGGTTGTTGGAGGTCCTTTACTTGGCCTGTTCACATTGGGTATCCTCTGTCCATTTGCTAATTCCAAGGTAAGTCCAAAGGTGGTTTCAAATCTTAAGTTTTAAAACTTTGTGGACATTCTACATTCATAACTAAACAGACCTGGAAACATAAGTAAACAACCCCACAATTGTCTTCACATTTTGATTGAAATATCACTAAAGCCTGAAAAAATGGGCTAATTGAAATCATGATTTACATTTTAATCAGTAAATTTACAGATTGATAATTTTATCCTACACGGCTGCTTAACAGTTGTTGTCTCTGAATAAACATTCATGTGATCACCAGTTTTGTTTGTGAGGGAGTTTTGTGATTGTTTACCAGCTGTTTTTCTATAGGGAAGTTTGTCAGGTCTGCTGACAGGGTTGGTTGTGGCCTTGGCTATTTGCCTCGGAGCCCTGATATCCCCTCCGCCTCCTGAAATGGCCCGACCTCTGCCGCTGACCACTGAGGGCTGTAACTTCACCACTACAGACAACTTCAACTGGACCTCCACTGCTCTGTCAACAGAACCGAGCACCACCACCACAGATCCAGGACAGACCACTGATGGCATGTAAGAATGTAACTAGTTGTGATGAACGACTGAGTCAAATAATTACTGTGAGAGAAAAAGAGATGGGCAACAGTTCTTGTATGCAGAGTGTCTCCCATCTCAGCTGCTGAAGCTTTTAGCTCCTTCAGACTAATCATAGGTGTGTTGGTGACCTCCCTCAGTGGTGTCCTTCTTGCACAGTTTGTGGGGACGCCCTGCTCTAGGCAGAGTTACACATGTGCCGTTTTCCTTCCATTTCTTAATGATGGAATTAACTGAACTCCAGGGGATGTTCAGTGACTTGGAAAGTTTTTTTGTATCCACCCCCTGACTTTTCAATAACCTTTTCTCAGAGTTGCTTGAAACCTTCTTTTGTCTTCGTGGTGTAATTGTAGCCAGGGATACTGATTAACCACAGGTGTCTTTATACTGCAATCACTTGAGACACATTCACGGCACTCAGGTGAGCTTCATTTCACTAATTGTGAAACTACTAACACCAGTTTCACCACTGTTGAATTAAGTCAGTCACTTGGGTGAATATTTAGGCAATCGCTATATATATTTTAATTCATTGACATTGCTTTGTAGAAATGTGTTTTCACTTTGACATTAAAGATGGTTTTTTTTTTCAAATTCTGGTCAAAAAGCCATAGAGGAATATGGATAGATCCTAAATGGCAGCACAATAGATGATGATAGCAACAAGTAAAAAGTGTATAAGCATAACTCTTGGGATGGCAGTGTTGACTGCTCAGTCAGTCCACTACTTTCAGAATATTTAGAAATGAAAAGGTATTCACTTTTGTTCACTTTACTATTAACGTACTATTTTCTCCTATCACTAGACATCTGTTGTCTGAGGGCTGGCACTCTCCTTCCTATCTTTACTTCAGTCTCATTGGAACTGTAACAACTATCATTGTGGGATTGATAGTCAGCCTCTGTACAGGTAAAAAAAAAACAACTGGGTATTGGGTATGAGAGTCAGATCTCATCGAGCCACTGTTTTGTAATGACCCTTTTGTGTTCACTATATATATTTCAGGAGGCCGGAGGGAGAGGGTGGAATCGAAGCTTATGCTAATGAAAGAAGATACAACTCTCTATCACATATTCCTGTTTCTCACAAACAAAGTAAGTGCTGCAGCAGGCAAATAATATCAAAAGCTATAGACTAATAACAGCTGCTGACTTCTAGTATGTGCTCTCTCCTCTTGAGGTCATGACACGAACAGAAAAGCTCGACCTGACAAAGAGCGGAGAGAAGAAATTTGGCAAGACAAATCCTGCTTTCTGTGACACTGAGTTGGACTTAACAAAATGCAGCATTCCCACGTGAAATGCAACCAATTTTCTAGATTCATTTTTTTTTTACATGTTCTTAATACTAAGGAAGAACCATATTCATTTTATAGTCTAATGAAAGAAAAAAATGTTGATTTTCTGTATTTAATACACATTATTAATTGGGGTAGAGAGTACATTCTATATAATTAATATCTCCTTCACAGTTTGCACTTGTTTTACATTTTGGTCTGACTTCAACCAAAATCTCACTCTGGGCTCTGGTAGCCTCTTGATGCCAAAAATACAAATGTATTTATGGTATAATTTCATACAAGCAAAGAAAAGGAGTTAAATTATTGACAAAACAACTACTGTGGTTTTATAATATTTATTATGACACCGAACATCACTGTTTTGAAACAACTGTACATTTTTGCAAAATTTATTTTTGATTTCTATCTAATAGTGCATAGATACATAGTCATGTACATTCACTATTCAAGAAATATGACCATGTATTTACAAATATATACACAGATATAAAAAAAAAAATACATTTCACAATATGATTCAGTCAGTCTGATACCTCAGCCTCTACACTTTATTACAGACCAGGTGGATGTTTGTGTCTTTATTAGCTCTAACTTCTTGACAATAGCCATGATCCAAATAACTGTTTCAAATTAGATAATAAATTAATGGACCTGATGAAATGCTGATTTAGGCTTGATTATAAATCTGACACTGATCCAAACCAGGCCTAACCCCAAACACTGACATCAAGGTGCAAGTTCTGTATAAAAAACACAGCACATTAAGTAACAGCAACATCATCATCATCACTTTCTGGCACTTATTGCAGAGGGATTTTCCAATTTATTATGAGGCGAGCACCGTTTGTTTCTGTTTAAGTGCAACTGCAGGGAGTTTGTGTTCTCAATAGGTGTGTGTGTTAAAATAAAAGACTGCTGCATGATCTGATGAAGTAAATATCACCGACACTTTGACTGTACTTTGGCTCACTGTTCCCATTGGTTGTATTTCATTTCAGAAAGATAATCTTTAGATGTATTTGTATGTAGTTATTTTTCTGGTTCATAATACCTTTTCTTCATAGCTCGATATTTCCTGAGGAAATAGAGAGCTTCTAGTTCCTTGATGACGAACTCGCCCCGGGCCACCAGCTTTTTAATCTTCTCGGGGTCTGTCACATCCTTGTTCTTCATGAAGGCTGACTTCAGGCGCTCTCTGAAATACGCTGATCCCTGGGGGTACTCTCGGCCAAGATACAGCAGCTTTAGATGACGGAAAACACACTGATACACATTAGCACAGGACACAACAGACTGTTGGGTGTATCAGTGTGTGTCACTGACTTATTCACTTACATTTTTGTAAAGTCTGATAACCTCACCCCTTAAAGGGTTGGCCATGTCAGAAACGAGGTGGCCTTTCACCCTCCTGAAACGAGAGGAAGATAACAGAAACACTTAACAGAGACAGCGACTACAGCAGAGGACAGAAACAGTCTAGAATTAGCCAGCTAGCTAGCTTGTTACTTAGCATTTACCACATACTACATTTCTCACAATCTCTACTAACACCCCTATTAAACAGTGTCTTCATATTTATACGTGTTATTCTGTAGGGTAAGTTTACTCAAGCTGTGCTGGAGAGACGTCTCCTGTCCACTTTGTCCTTCCTTTGGCAACAGTGGACAGCTCAGTTGTACACTCTGCCGTATGTCGTTTCGTGTTATGTCGTAAATAAAAACAGATAACCACGCATGCGCGCTTGTTCCTATAGTTACCTAGACGCTGAAGTTTTTCTACCTTCAGTATGGTGAGTTTTTAACAGTTTTTCCCGAATAATCTGCCCTTTTTCTGACATTAAATCTTATTATTTTCAAATAGTTTAAACGGAAAGGTTTAACCCTAACTATAGGTAATAGTTATTCAAGAAAAAGGGAAGATACACTGAGGTAACTCATTGGATCGTGAGTACAGTTCTGCAGTCAGCTGCTCTTCTTAGCAGGCAGTACCTTTATTTTAAATGCTCCTTCTTTTCCTGTTTTCACACTAACTTCACCTCATACCCTGTGCCTTGAAACCATGTCTTAAAGCATGTTACTCTTTAACTCTCTCTCTGTTTTCTCCTGTGAGTGATAGCCGCCAAAGAAAGGAAAGGTATGAGCAAAAGGCAGCCAGCACATTTTTTCTTTCAGAATCATATTTTGATCTTGTAATCAAATCAGTAGTCTGTAGTCAAAGATACAGAGTTATACCATCCTCTTTATCCACCTCGCTCAGCGAGTGTGTACCCAGCTTATCCTCAGCAATTTACCCATTTCCAAGTAAGTACAGGTAAACCAGTGAGCTGTCCCTGTTAAATGCTCATCTGTAATGTTCTGCTGGTTTGAAGTCATCCAAAAAGGGACGTAAACTGTCCAAGGCTCAGAAGGCGAAGCAGCTGGAAGAGGAGGAGGAGAGGAGGCGGCGAGAGGAAGGTAAATCAGAGATCTGTTCCTGGGAATAAAAAAGACTCCTAAAGTTTTAGGACATGTGTTGAGGTACTGTATACATCCTATGTGCTTTTTTGTTTTACAGAGGAAGCCCGGCTACAGGCAGAGAGAGAGGAACAGGAAAGACTGGAAAGAGAGAGAAAGGAGCAGGAGCTGGAAAGGCTGGAATTAAAGGTAAGATAAACCCTGTGTTGCAAGAGATGTTCACTGTTCAGGGGACATACTTTTGTTGCAGTGTTCAAGGATGTCTTTTGCCAACAGGACAGAGAGCGCAGAGAGGATGAGCTGAATGAACTGCGCCGCCTACTGGAGGAGAATCACACTGCAGTAACCAAATGGAAAAGTGATGCTGTGGAGAAAGCCAAGGTGCATGTTTCTGTCTGTGTGTTATTTAGTGAGAAGGAGACTTTAAAAAAAAAACAGGATATCTGACACATGTATAGTTATCAGTGGTATTTTCTGTGTCCAGTGGGAAAGGTACATGCGTTGTGATGGTACCCCGGACCCATCAGTGCAGCAGGATATTAACACATATATCAGCCTGTGGAGAGATGACCCAGAGGTCAACATCACACCTGTGCTCAAGCAATGCAACCTCGCTCTACAGGTCTGTATTTTATGTGTAGATGTGTATGTTTTTTTTTCAATTACTTGATTAGTCAATGGACATAAGTAGAAAGGTAGACACTTGTAGACACATTTACCATATTACCTTATAATGTCCTATGGAGTCCTATTGAAACTAGGGTATCAAGAGTGAAGCTAAGTCTGAGGAAATGTAATGTTACAAATTCTGAGAGCGAGTATGTTTCATTCCTTATAGCTGGTTGAGGAGCTGGAAGGTCTGCTCAGAGATGTTACGGATCCACAAGAGGGCCAGACGTACCAGGAGGCTCTCATGAATTTGCAAGATCTAATTCACTCTAAACACCTCCTCGCCACTGAAGAGATCCTAAAGGTACAAAATGATAATTGCCCATGTGCTCACACTGTGACGTGCTTTGTAAGTGCAGCATAAAGAAGTGGTATATAAACATCAGTGATTTATCACGTGTATGGCGTTGCCTGTTTTGCAAGGTATGAGGAAATGTTGCAAACCTGTGTGTGTAATGGCTTTTTTGGGACCACTCCTGTTTTTCTTGGGTTGTGTGTCAGAGGGCCAGCGCAAACACTGACACTGAAACAGGCAACATGCAGACTGTGGTGAAAGATGACAACAGTACCCTGTGTCTGTGGGCCAACCTCAAGAAGAATCCCAGGTCTGTGTGTGACAGAAACGTTTAGAAATATATTATTTGGATTATATGTGACAATAAAAGAACATTAAGCACTTCTTTCTCTTGCTAACTTACCCATGCAGGTTTAAAGGTTTAAACTTTGAAGAGGTCAGCCTTGGCTTTGAGCTTCCAAAGCAGTTGGCTGTCAGAGATATTGCCGTACGAATTCTCCACACACACTACGACCACCTGTCCTTGCTCTCCAGGATGGCTCACCTGAGAATACACACACCTAGCCACAGGTCTGATATCACTGCCAATGCTGCTATTACTGCGATTTTTTTTACAGTGATAGAAATTCTGGTAATACTGACCTTGTTCTCTTTGCTTTGTGATCAGATCTCTTGCAGGGGGTGACGAGGTTTCAGCTGACGTAGATCTACCTGAGCTGGAAGAGACAAAAGAGGACAGTGAAGTGAAGGATGACAATGAGACGCAACAGCAAAGAGTGGATGAGGAGGTGCAGTCCATCCAAGGGTTAGAAGGGAGGAAGGTAAAACAAAGGAAAAAGTGGCTGGGCTGGGTCCCTCTGTTCAAAGTCATGTTTTCATTCTTATTGTATATGTATTTCTCAGAGTGCAGCCAGTCTACTGTCGAGGAAAAGCAGTCCCCAGCCTGCAGAAGGCCAAGGGAGCCAGATACAGACACAGATGGAGGCACTTGGTGGTGAGTCACCCGATCTAACACTTCCTGATGCTCCAAATGTAAACACAAAGTCATCCACTCCACACAGGATTTAAACCTGCTGTCACTCAAACTGACTGACAGGGTTTTTCATACATAGATTAACACTATCTAGCAACTAAATCTAGGTTACAATTTTTTTAAAATGCTTTTGGATGTTTCTGTTTTCTCTCTCTCAGCTGAGGGGGACTTGAAGTCTCCCTCAGTGCAGCTCACAATGGTGGACGACGGTGAGCGTGTCCAGGTGGTGGACTTGATGCAGTACATGCCTCTGGGTGGGGTCTTCCACTACGACGTGTTCCACCTCCCACCACAAGCCCACCATGTCAATGGCTGGGAAATGAGACAGGTGAATAGCAGAGTGTTCCACTGCCTGCTCTCACCAGGCCCTGCTGTTGACCCCTAAGGTTGACCCCCCACCCTCCCTTTTTCTGTTTTTCTCTCCTACCACACCCTCCATAGGTGTTGGACACAGAGCTACAAGTGTTTCCCTACCCCACAGAGAAGTCCAACTTGGATGACAATGAGGTTCTCTCCTGCCCACCTGTCGGGGTGTCTGTGATGCTGCCAGACTTTGTTGTGTTCTTAGAAACTCCCCAAGTGGCTCGCTGGGATGCTGCAGGTGATACAGACAGGAACACACACTGTGTAATACTCTATGAAACACAGATAATTGAGCAATAATAATAATAAACAAAAAATAATTGTCAACCAAATTGGAAATGGAACATTACGTGCTTGAAATACATACAGCAAATACAAGTCAGCAAATAGCTGCAGACATGACAGGTGGTCTCTCATCCAGGTAAGCAGTGGAGGATGGACAGTATCACTGATGTGTCTTATGAAGAAGAAGAGGCCAAGATCTCCTTCAGGATGGGCTCCTTCCAAGCTTTTGTGCTTCTGCAGGAAACTTACGCCAACCTTCCATTCCAGAGCTGGGAACTCAGGCCACTGGGCCAAGACTCTGCTGTTTACACTGTCAGTGGGGCACTCATCGATCTCAGTATCACAGTCCAGGTAGGAGGCAGAAAAGTCCTGTGCACATATAAACATTTCTCCTACTTTAATAATAGAGTTTGTGTCACTTTTACTGACAGGGTGACCAGTGCATGTTGCAGTCAGAGCAGGAGAAAGGCCTCTCTCACCTCCTTGGAAAGTGGATGAGCAGCCCCGCCCTGCAGAGAGCCATGCTCAACGCGGGGATCAACATCTTTGTGAATGAATACACCGACAAATATGTCAGCTCCCTTGGCAAGGTCTGCATCTTCTACCTGTTGCCTTTAGAAGACTAGAATGAGAACAAAACACAAGGACCCATTCAATTAGTCAAAAAGACCTACACACCAGAAATAAAACTTTAGGGGAGTTGCTTACTTTTTTTTATATGCTTTTACTGCTAATACTTGTTTAGATGTGAGTAGATTTCAGTCTGACATTTTCCACACTTCTAAAATGTGCTGTGTGGTTTCGCTCCACTCCAGGACCCACTTACAGAACATGCTGCCTACGAACAGATGGCCCTCTTCGCCTCTGCCTGTGCTTTCTCATGGAGCAAGTGGAATGCCAAATGTGGAGCTGAGCATCTGGTCATACAGGTATTCCTGCTGCTCACACATCGATACAGCTCATGTCAGTTCACATTTTATCCCGTTTTCCTCCCACTGTGGAATGGCTGATTCCTCTGTGAACACCCGCTTTGCCTTGGAGAGAGGAGGGAGTACACATGGAGTCACCAGCCACATGGACAGGTCCATCCCAACCTCTTTCACACCGCCACTGTGACTAATAATTAGGTGTTGTTAATGCAGCGAGGAGGACTGCACCACAGCTTGGAATTTACTCTGCCACCTGGGCGCTATTAACACACACCCATTTGACATTTACACACCTACAGGCAAAGAAGGGCAGAGATATATAATTTCTTCAGAATGAGGAAGAGGGAAGTTGTGAAGATTCAAATGTAATAAAAGTGCTGTCTAGCTGGCAGCACCTGTTTCTCACTAGCACACAGTGAAGATACTCACCTAGGTTAAGTGGAGAGACACCAAATTTACTTTAAATTTCTCTATTTCTTTCCCTGTTTGTACTTATTGTTCTTCCTCTTGCTTTTCTCTGCCAGGTGTGTGAGCACCACGGCCCCGGCCCTGTGCCCAAGGACTCGTGGAGTCTCTACTTGCTGGGGGCTCAGAGGAGTCAGAAGCTGGAAATGACAGAGAAGAGTGAAGCTTTCTCCCCAGACCATCATCCTGGCAGTGAGTTTCACTCCACCTTCATCCACATGCTCCAGGACAACATGAGCACTGATGGCATAGCTAGGACCAGAGAATCCAATTATCTGTTTGTCGATACAGTGCAGAGTCTGCTCTGTGCCACTAGACCCCTGATGTATTCTTAAACCTGTGTGAAATTAACTTTTTATTAACTTTATTTTTTTTAAAAATGCAACCGATTAAATACATTTTAAGCACCTGAGAACACACTTCTACTGTAGAATTGGCTACTTTATTTGTGCAAAGTTTCACGCATCTTCTTTGGAACATAGAAAAGTGTATGAAGTTGAAAACGGTGACCACCACAGCAAGAACTTAGAGGAAAATTAAAAAAAAACAAAAAAAAAACCTTTGGTGTTAAGTTATAATTCTACCTTGTTACAGTCTTAACAAAAATAAACAGATATAAACATTTCCCCACTCAAGACTAATAAACTCATAAATATAGATTTTGAAAACACTTAAAAAAAAACACTTGAAATCGAAGTTTTATTACCAGTGTTTATAGACTTAAAAGAAATAAATGAAAGGAATGAAAAATTCCATTTAAAAGGCTGACAGTCATCCTGCATCCTCAAGTGCATGAAATGTGTTCAAAGAGCCACATGGCACAATAGGAGCCATTGTCCATGATGTTTGTCAATGGAAAACTGCGCTGCGGCCCATTGAATGACTTGGTAGATCAGTGCTATTGTTCTGCTTAAGCCGTGACCTGATTGGTCAGCGTTCTGTCAGCTCTGATGACTGATCAAGCCTGATTTGACATATTGCGTCGGGTCCAGGTAGACAGTTGCCAGCAGCACTGATAGTAAAATTGCACCACCTGTAACTTCTTCTTCTCTTAAAACACAGACACACGCATTCGCACACACAGACTAACTAATTTAGCAAACGTGATGTGACGTATAAAATCCTCCATAGGGTTAACTATCCCCTGAGGACTGGCCAGTGCTGTCAAAAAGAGTCTTATTTTAGGATTCTTCAGGCACCAATAAACATCCAAATAGCTTCTGCTCAGGAGTGGTGCACTGTCCTTTCTTCATCACCACCCCAGTGAACAGAAAATCTCTGAAGAAGGCCGATGGGCGATTGCACCATCCACCCCGGTTCTCAGGGGCTAGACGGGGGGCTGCCCATTGTGGCGGAGCCCTGTGTAGGGCCACAGCAGCTGCTGGATGGTCATCCAGGAGTCCCCAGTCCCCACTGGGGCGGCATCTACGGCTGGCTGCATCACCAGGCTGGCCAACAGAGCCAGGAGACCTGCAGGGGATGATAAAGGACTGGATTTAGGGAACGCATCTATGGAAGAACTTGGCTTGGATGTTGAAGAAGAGACGTTTAGGCTTGTAACACCTTCAGAAAACTCTTCAGACATTTGTTATGAGAAAAAGGCGATTGTTTATTTCCGTTGCTGTCAAATCCAAGTTTGGAATTATCTAAATTATCCATAACACAGCTACTACTGACAAACTGAGCGTACCTGCCAGCACCACCACCATGGCCAACCAAAGCCAGAGCCCCCTGCTGCCTCTGGCTACGGCTGCTGCTGCAGCTGCCCGGGAAGAGGTCAGGCTGTGGGGCAGAGACTGGGACATTCCTGGGTCTGTAGACGTGGGACTGGAGGAAGGGCTCGGACTGGAGGAGGGCAATGGAAGAGAATACGATGTTACCACAAGATGGATAGAAAATGAGACACGAGAGATGGACGGACACTGAGAAAAAAACAGATAAATGATAAAGCAAGAGAGCAAATAAGTTACCAAAAATGACAGAACAGTGTCTTGACAACACTTTCTTGTAAAACCTGTGGGTCATTTGTGGTAACTTATGCAATGAATGGCAGGGGATGAATTAACTACAGCGTGGTGCAAACTAAAGTTGGCTTCAATTAAGTGCATTTTACCACCTGTCTCAAACAGCGTGAAAGATACAAAACCATTCTCATCATCTTCATCAGCATAATGAAAGAGCTTTCAGCAGTACAGTTAATTGCGGTTAGCATGGAGCAATGACTGGTTAGGCAAAGGCAGCAGACGATTTTGGCCTGGAATATGTCAACAGTAGGAGTGCTGCTTCAAAACACTCTGCATCCAGTATGAGAGTCAGTACAAGGTTGTAAGTGGCCTTTGATTGGCACTCCTACCTCATAAATACAGGCCCTTTGCATGCGTCTATAGGGTTTTTTTTTTTTTTTTTTTTTTTTTTGGACAGATAGAATTCACAAGCACTTTGGATTCTCCTCCCTTCACACTTACAGCATTACAAACAGTTCATCCTGACTCCTGAGGGAAGTGGAGGGAGGAAAAGAGGAAAGGAAAGTTCAGAACAACACATGATCTGCTTGCACAAAATACTCAGTTGTCCCCCCACACACACACACAAACAAATGCAAGTGTATTAGTGTGCACATAAAATTGTTAAAGTGGCTGAACATGTTAGTAAATGACAGAAGACTAAGCCCGGTAGAGATGCATTAGTTATCAGTTAGATGCTTTGCACAGTGCGAGTCAGGACTTGAGATCCATGCATGAAATCACATGGCTTCCAATATAATTTGAAAGGCTGACATACACTGATCTCAAGTCAGTTAACAGCTGAAGGGATCGGTTCATTTCTGGCCCTTCCAGTGAAAATCCTCTGTAAACATGATTAAAAGCCGCTGAGCCCCTGGAGCAAAGAAGAAGCTAGTCCAGCACAGACCCATGTAATGAAAGAGTGCCATCACTTAGGAGGTTCCATATACTCACCCAACTGAACTGATAAAAAATATTTAATACCAGAAAACATTCACTTTGCAGCTACTGGAACCTCTGTACAGCTAAATGATGAACTCTCCCACTATGCAGCTAGCCTCTTAGCTTTGCTGGCAGAAAGTGGTGCTGCAGTGGGCTAGTAGTGGGTATTTGGTTGGACTAACGTCTTGAGGGGCAGAATGAGGGAGGTGAGTTTGTTGCCCAGCTCACTGAGACTGGACCTCCTCCTCTCTGCCAGCGGCTCCGCCTTCTGCTCGTCCTCCGACTGGCAGTTGGTGCTGTCGCAGGCCGTCCTGTGGGCACGCGTGGGTCAGGCATTCACAAACACACACACTGTTCAGTTGCACATTCAAATACAGCATACTGTATGTGCACATGCCATGCCCACATGTACATTTCATGCGTATGCAGGCAACACAAGCGAGAAGATGCAAACATCCTGAAACATTCGCTAATGTACGTTCACCTGCTGTACATAAAGTTAGTTTTTGAGAATTCCCTGATAAAATCATGTTCGAAATAATTTCCTACAATATAAGAATGCATGCCCAGCAATACAAATTACATGCTGCAATATTATATCATGAACCCACAAAGCAAGTTACCAACCTTTCAGATATTTGGAGAACATTTAAAGTGTTTGATTCATATGATCTGAGCTTCAGTTTTGGATTAGCTCGTCAAACAGGGCCAATATTCCTTTCATTGTCCAAACATATGAAAGCAAATGATGCCATTAAAAAAAAAAAAAAAAAAAGTCCATAACGTCTCTTACTTTACATTTTCACAAGGAAAAACGTGCTATATTTGGAAAATGTTGCAAAAAGATGTAAGCTTCTGATAAACGCTTTCCCCATGCGAGGATGGACCAGATACATTAAAGATGGCTGCCGGGTGGTTTGACATCATCGCTGCTTTTCCCTGCTCTCAAAGGACAATGCTGCTGTTTTGAGTTTGTTAAAGCTGTCTAAGCCTGACCTTAGAATGACAGAAGTTATTTTCAAATAAAAATTGTTCCATATAACATCCCTGGCAAAGTTATTGGAAGAAATGTAAACTTGACCAAGACAGAAAAGAACGGACTAAAAGTTCCCAGTATTCTCTGCTACCAGACGTACAGTCATGATGTCAAACCACTAAGCTGCCATCTTTATGCATCTGCGTCCACTGTGACAGAGCTTGTGCGGCGCAGCCAGCGTGGTCTCCTTCTCCTCGGCATTTCTTACCCCTTCATCATGAGAGAGGGCTCTTCAGTGTCAACCCAGGCCGCAGAGCTAACAAAGCGCTTTAGTGGGGGGCGCGCCGTGCTCTTCCCTGCCACATTCCTGAAAACCACCATTATCACATCGGTGCATGATAACAACAACCCTCATGTCATGGTACAGCAGACCTCCGTGGCTTGAATAAAACAACCACAGGCAATAGCCTTCCACACGCCTGAAACAAAGCTGGTGTGTTTTCAAAGTAAAAGAGTCATTTACACAGTCCTCGTGTTTTTACTGTAACCCCTTCACAGACAGACTAAATCTTGTTTAACTACTTGACATCCTATAATGTAACAGTAAATTAAACACGCACACATTACATAACACCTACCACGGGGATCGCCTGGTCAGTCTCTCTGTTTCAGCCTCTGAGCCGTCTTGTGTCTTGGCCTGGAAATCACACAGTTTGAGTCATGATCACGTGAACAAAAATGCTCCTTTGCACAACTTAAAGCCAGTTTCCATGTGGACCAATAATTCTGTCATATTTAACACTGACTAAAATCTTAACTGGTTCGGACGCATAACTCTCAGTACAGATGGAACAGCACTTAAGCGATGGCAGTGTCATCCTCACCATATCAAAGTGCATGTTTCCTCCACCGGAGCGGGGGATCGCTGCTATGCTGACCCGCCGGGCTGACGACTATGAGGGGATTCATGGGAAAATTAATTAAAATGAAAAAATCCCCCCCCCCCCAAAAAAAAAAACACATACATGCACACAATTAACACATAAAGGCAACATAAATCCTGAGAAATGCATCATGTGCAGCTCACCTTGTAGTACTGTGATGTTTGCTTCTTGCCACGGAAGTCATCTGGACAGAGGAACATGTCGGTTACTTTGCGTGTACGCAGTTTATTACATGGAGGTTCCACTTTTAATAATCCATCTAATTATCCATTTTAGGGCCTAATGAGTATTTGGTATTTAGCTTAACAATCGTCAAATTTAATATATTGAATAACGGCACAAAATAACAGCTAACTGTGACATGAGTTAGATAGACAGATAGTGTACTGCATGTTGCACCCTGACAGACTGAATGTGTCCAACCTCTTTCTGTTTGTGATCCAAACGACCTCTCGTTCTGCATGAGTGTCTCCCTCAGCTCCAGCAGCTCAGCGTGCTCCTTGGTGTACATCCTCCTCAGGTTCTCCACGTGCTGGATCATCACCTCCACAGCCTTCCCAATGCGACTCTCCTGATATTCACAAACACAAAACTCCCTTGAATTATCAGAGTCAATTTATCTTAATCAAAAGACATTAAAATTTGTTCCGATCCTGTGCTCACCTGGTGAATAGCCCCCAGCATCTCAGAGCGACTGGACACCCTGGTCATGGACTGGATGAGGATATCTAAGTTCTTCTGGAGTCTCTGGATGATCTCCATGGACTGACTGTCATCATCACACAGAGGAATCAAGGCCTGGGAGGAAAAGTTAGGTAGAGGGCAGACTGAGAATCTAAATACAGTTACACCTGGCAAAATAAAACTCTGTTGAAGCAAAACTTAAGTTGTCCATCCACAGATATACGGACGCTGACCTGCAGTAAGCCCTGGCAGCTGGACACCTCCCTGCGGACATTCTCCTCAGCCAGGTCACGTGACCTCTCCTCCAACCTGAGTCTCTTCTCCAGGGTGAACATGTCACACTTGAAGCCCAGCGCCAGACGCTGGAACTCTGCCTGAAAACACGAAGGAAGACTTTTTAAACTTGAAGCCTGGATTTAATCCCTGGACAAACAGCATACGTTGTATTATATTCTGCCGGACTTGATGACCATTTCAGAAAACTCTTTATTTAAGATTCCCCAGTCAAAGACATCACTACTGTGTGGGCAGAAAATGGACAGAACCATTAACTTTGAATAGTTATACCTTCAAACTTAACAAGAAGTAGCCCAAAGTTACTCATGCTATCAAACACATAAAAACACAGCTCCAAGATCTAGTGGTACACATACCTCAATCTCCTTGTCACTAGGTAACAGGCTGCAGATAAAGAGAACAGTTAGGACTCTGTGACAAGACTTGTTACATGCACACATGGATAATAATGGATTTGAACTATAAATTGAGTTACTGTGATCATTTAGTGCCTTACCTGTTCCTGTCCTCTTTAAAGCTGTCACTGTTGTCAGACATCACTGACGCTGGAGAGAGATGATAAATGATAAATGGTGCAGTCACCAGTTCAAGCATAGGGACTAATTTAGAAATTCAATTCAACGTTGTATCAAAAGGAAGAGAGTAATTCATGTCTATGTTTGTAGAACATGAATATATCTCACATACATTCCCTCCCATTGGTCATGCTGGTCTCGCTTTGGTCGTCTTGAACCTTGTGCTCCTCGATGGCCTCCATGCTGCGCGACAGCTCCTGCAGGGTCCGGACAAACATTACTGCCTCCCTCTGCTCCCTCTCCCCCTCCTGCTCTCCTTTTGACTGGGATCCCTCCATTCTCACAGTCATCTCTACATCCATACTGCTCCCTTCACTCGCCCCCTCCCTTCTCTCCATTCTCCCTCAGAAGCCTTCACATAATGAAGGTGGATCGTGAAGATTCGCAGTAGCTGGCAGAGCAGCTGACTCTTGATTCTAAATGATCTGATCCTGAGTGGAGCTAAAATGAAACTATGCTCTCTCTTCCTTACTCCCTCTCTGTCCCTCTGTCCCTCTCTCTCTCTCTCTCTCTCTCTCTCATACACACATGCACACACACTGACACACACTCACATAGCTGGAAAGACAGCATTTCTCTTCAGGTCACAATGTCATGTTGAAAGAAGATACCGATGGCATAATCTCATCCCTGCCAAACAAATTTAATGACACCGGCTCTGTTCACCATGATCCTGGTGTTTAATCAGATCTCCTCTAAACTTGTTTAAACTTGCTTAAACTAAGAATATTATAAAAGACAAAATTAAGGGCTTAAGAACAGAAAGCAAAAGAAAAACTTGATAAAGAAAAACAAGATTTTTTTGTTTTAAGCTAAATTCATAAATGAAGAATTGAAAAGAGAGTAAAACAACATAAAAAATATTAACTCTGTCAGACTACCTCGCCTTCAAATAAAACTACATTTATTACAAAACCAGTTGACAACAATAGATTAAAACTGATTAAATATCTAAATCTATTGGACATAAAAGCAGTGCTCAACAGTAGTAAAAGGAAAGACGTGAGAATAAAGAGGGAGGAAAGCAGGTCTTACCAGTTCCCTCTTATTTTTGCCACAGTCCTTTTTGGCCACATTATCTGTCGATTGGCTGGGGTCAGAGGTCACGCTGCCCATGCCACTCCCTGATTGGCTGTGGCGCGTGAGGGATGATCCAGACTGAGGAGAGCTGCTGGTAGACAAGGTTGTCGCTCTGCTGCTATTGAGCCGGTCTGTCCCTGGAAGGTGGAGTCAGTGTGTGTGGGTGGTCGAAGTTACTCATAGATGCAAGAAGGCATAAATAAAAAAAACCAAACAGCTTGGAAATATCAGATTCTCGCTTTATCTCTGTCATACACACAGACGTGTTGGTTTTCATCCTACCTGCCATGCTGCCCGCTTCTGTCGGAGCCTCGGCGGCACTGTCCTGCACACTCTCCTCCTCTTCCACCAACACAGGTAGCAGGCTCGTGCTGGAAAACACATGCAGTTCACCTTCACACAATAACACTAACAACATTTTAAAGCACAGAAAGGTGGCTTTTAGAGCTGATACAGAGTTGCCTGAGCTGACGACTGATAGTCAGTCACTCACCTGTCCTCCGCTGCTGATCTGTCTGCCAACTGGTCCTGGCTCAGGCTCTGAGATGGACAAAAGGGAAGGAACACAAGGAGGGAGGGGGTGAGAAAAAGACAGGTGGCCTTGCAGCACATTTTTTTTGACCCCCATTACAAGAAACAGTCAATGATTGAAAGGCGTACGTACACATATGTTCATATACGTGTAGCGTACCTGTCCCATGGCAGTGAACTGCTATCTAAGCTGTAGAGAGTGTGGAAAGGAAAGATTGGGCTGATTCCTTATATAATATGAAGCTTCATGGAGAGCCCTGCAGCTCTATGAGTGTGTGACTGTGTGTGTGTGTGTGTTGCTGAGAGGGGTGCTCAGAGAACACGTTAACACTGGCACAGTGCTGCACAAGTAGTGGAGGCGGACTGCATGCACACACACATACACAGTCGTGTGAACACACACATACACACAATGGAGTAAGGTGAGTGCTCAGCGCAACGCAATAGGATATTGTGTAAGGAGCGTACATAACATCCGCTTTGACACTGCTCAAAAATAGGAGAGGTTACCTTACCAGTTCACTGAATATGAAACATTTACATCCAGAGCAACAGTGGAGCAAAATAAAACTAAAATCATTAGAAGCATCGTTAAAATGGAATCAGATTTGTATCCAACGTATTGTTTATTATTATTTGAATTAATATTCTTGCTGGGAATCTATATTCCAAGATTTAAAAAAAAAATCAAAACATGAGTTAATACCATCTCATACTGAATAATTTTAAAATGAAAATCTAAATAGTGAGATAATATTGTGTTAAGAAACAATGCTGTGCCCACAGCATGGATGTGGACAAAAGCCCAGTGCAAATGTCTTCCATTTACAAGTAAAACTACTATTTGAATACATCCAAATGTTTCTGTTCAGTAGACGCTCTCAGCTTCTTGTCTTTGCTAGCAGATTAAAACCAGGAGCTTTGATTTGGCTGAAAACTGTTTTTTTTTTTTTTTTGATTGAGCTTCTATGTGTGTAAGTGTTAACATACTGAACACACCTTCAGCATCAGAGCCTGTATTTCTCAGTTCAGTTCAGACTATCTCTCAGTGGGGTGGAGGGGGGTGGGGGGGGGGGGTGGCTGTGAGACTCCTGCAGGTAGGAGACTAAATAAAACAAGCTGATCGATCTCTCAGCAGGACACAGAGCCGACTGTGGTGAAACAGCATCACGACACGAGCCAACAGAAACCTCTCTTGTTTTCTGAGATGAAAACGCAGCTAGCTCCTCTGAGGCTGTATGTAATTATCATGACACAACCTTATTGTAAAGACCATGCATCAAAGCAGCTCATTGTAAACACTAATTGGTCCACGCAGACAGAAAATACAGCAACATCCAGTGTGTCCAGGCGCTTGCTACTGGGCTTTTGGAACATGGCTGTCAGCCTTTTGATAAATTCTTCTGTTTTTATGTAACTGTTTATAATCACATTCGGTCAGTTGAGAGAAAGAAAACTAATTAACAACAGTTTTGATGGTCAGTTCATCGTGTTAGTCTTTCAACTAGTCAAACTAAATGAATAATCTGAAAAATTAATCTGTGCTCTAGGAAACTGAGGCAGGTGTTTTTCACTTTCGTGCTGTTTTTCTGACATTTAATTAACAAAACTTCTGATCAGTTCATTAATCATCTTAATACCAAAAACATGAATTAACTAAACCTAATGAATCTATGACATTTCATCCTTCGGCCAGTTGATTATCTGCCCTGAACTGACATCTTCTCTTCTCACTGCCTTTCATGAAGAACTGTGTCGAACTGTTAGGAAATCTGAGGCATTTCAGCTTGAAGTAAACACTTTAGTAAGAAATATTATAATATACTTGCCTCCTTTGGCAGCAGAGTTCAGAGAAGCTGATAAGCCATTACTCCCTGTGCTGGAACAGTCAGTAGAATGATGGCTACCTGATTCTCTGATCTTTCCCTTCATTTTACATTTAAATCCCTGCCCTGTCTTCTCCTTGAGGATTCCCTCTCAACCTTTCTGAAGAAAGAACTCCGCCCCCTAAACACACACACACACACACACTTTAAAACACGCCTATTCTTTCTCTGTTAAGATGCTGAAATTGCAGAGAGAAACAGAAAGAGACAGAGTCAAAAAAAGAGGAAGCAGTGGGGAGCTAGTACTACAGAGAATAGAGGAAGCTGTTTTCCCTGATGCCTTTAAACACTTCCCCTCTGGTACTAACCTTAATACGGCTCATGTCTCCCGTGCTCGAGTCCACCGCGCCGTCTTTCTCCTCTGCACCCCTGTGGTCCTCACTGGTCGGCTGGGTGCTGAACCCCAGGTGAAAGGTCAAAGGTCAACTGTCAAGCTCTATCCATTTTCTCACCTTTGATTTACACTTGCGTGCTTTCTTGCCATTTAATTACCCAAAACTGTTAGACAAACAGACAGAGATGAGGAACAGCCCTCGTCTCTCTGTAGGTGGACTGTGCCCATGCAAAGCATGGTTGCAGAGATACCAATTAGCCTGCACACTCCTCCTACAGCGAGGAAAACACCCATTTGACTAGCAAATGAGGACCAAGTCATAGGGAAATGACGAAACTCAGTAAAATGGTGACTTCAACTCTGACTACTGTAAATACTGATAAGACCTGCCGACTTCAAATCTATCAGGGAGAGTTTATACTGCTATGAAAATTAGCCAGGATGCTGGGTGAGGTTGTGCGGTAAAGTCACTTTCCTGACTATGGAAGCTTCTGTTTTGTGCCCCTTATTTGGGAACTGAACAGGAGTGTCTGTGGACAATGATCCTGTTTAGTTGTCCAGGACAGAGGAGACTTATGATCAAGAATGCTGAAACAGAGATGGTTGCTTTAGAGTTTGTGTTTGTGCATGCTTATTTTCTCCTAATGTATAACCTGCTGTGTCATGCCATGAAAAAAAACCACTGCCCTTTGTGCAGTGATCCCTCCCTCACATACACTCTCTAAATGCCACTATGCAAAAAAATAAAATTTTAAATTTTAAAGTTTTCTAAATATGCAACAAAAAATAGAATATCAAAAAATGCATAAATGCACTCTGCAATATTTGATATTAATTAGAATTTCCACAAGGAAAAATACAGTCCAGAATTCAAATGTCCAGTCTGTAAAATACAATAATAACTTGTTTTTATTAACCTCTCTCTCTGGGTAATGGTCTCATCTGGTCCAGGTGATGTGCTGTCAGGAGAAACCACCTCGGCTGCCGTGGGAGGGGTGTCGCCAGGTGTGACCGTTTGATCCTGTCCAGGTGAGCTGCTCAAACTTTGGGATGGACCCTCAGAGTGAGACCCTGCAGCCCCAGAGACTTCTGCATCTGGTGAGACAAGAAAAATGTTTCCTCTGTAATTACTTTGTCAGTGTCATAAGAGCGTGATGGTTGGTGCACTGCAGGGTAACAGGTTATTGTGTATGCTATGAACAGTAATGCAGTTTTGCCTCACAGTACATATTTTTACGAAGTGGTCTTGCAGCTCTGGATTACAAAAAAAAAAAAAACAACAGAAGTGATGTTCACTCTGTGGTATTTCGTAAAGTTTGACCTTTATCTTGCAAGATTTAGTAAAGTCTTCTCCCCTCTAAACAAACAGCATACCAAGTGAGTCAGGACATGACTCACTCTGAAGTTGTAAATGCAAACAGCAGAGCCGTAGACTCGCTGACAGTAGGGGGAGAAGAAAGGGAAACAGAGAGATGGTGAGTGATCTACATAGAGAGTGAATTACAGAGAGAGAGAAACAGAGAGAGAGCGAGGCGGAGGCCTTACTGTTCTCTGAGTGGGATGGATCAGGGAGAGCATCCGCCTCTGGTTGTCTAATGCTGACAGCTTGTGAGTGGGCGCTCAAAAGCACTGCTGCCTCTTCCTGAAAACACACACACACACAGAGAAACAAAATGATAAATATTCAACAAAGCAAAGGGGTGAAAAGGTCAAATAATCAACGCACATTACCCATGTACCAAACAGCAGGCCCACAGTCAGTCAACAGAAACAAATCTTTGTCAGATGAGATGGCATTGCATAAGAAGCCAACAAACTCCAACAGCTGATAGTCAGGCGTAACATTCCCGATCAGAAAGTGAAGGAAAGAGTACGTGATTAGCCTGTGCAGAATGCATGTGAGACACATTTTGGATAATCCCCTCTGTTACCAATAACAACAAGTTCTTTCCCCTTTTACTCTCAGTGTGATCTTAACATTTCATCACCGTCATTCTATATAAGGAAGAACACAGCTTCAGAACAAGCAGTCTGCAGTCTGCTGCCTGTGAGGAGAGGATGTGAATAATGATACATGACGAGCTATTTGGTAGGCAAATGGCAAAAAGATAAAAAGAAAGAGTGCAGAAGCTAAGAGAGGAGAGAAAAGCAAAAGCGTGTAACGTTGTACATTACACTGTGCATTCAAATTATAATTAGGAAACAAAAGCACAATTCACAGATACTGTATTTAAGTATTCCTACCTTCCAGGCAGTCATTGTTCCCATTCATACAAAACAAACTTGCAGAGATTTAAAACTTGAGGATAGTCCATCAGGGCGTCTGAAACTGCTTAAATCCATCCCTATTGATGGTGCGTTCAAGGACATTCCCCTATCTGATGTTTGAAACTGAAGGCTCTGAAATTTAAGGTGCAAGAGCATTCTTGACTGAGCTAACAGGAAGAGTTTGCACGAGAGTCACACCGTGCAACATCACACCATGCAAGTGTGAAAAAAAAAGTGTGAGAAAAATGCATGAATGCATGGCAGGCTACATGTGCACCGTGATGATATGATTACCCTTAACTTTTAACTTTCAAGAATAAAGAAGATGGATGGATGGAGGGTTAAAATGTGCCCACAACAGCCAAACATGGTCCTTTAAAGTGTCATTTTAATCTGCCTTTGCAGCTGTGATTGATCATAACATTAAAAACTTCCTACTTCCTTACCACAACTAAACAGGAAGTATATGGTTATATTCCCAAAACAGCAGAGATCGGTATGCCAAATCAAACATTTTTTAAACTTAAATTACGGAAGGTACACTGCACATCAGATCTGTTCCAGCACTGTCCTGCACTCAGCTGTCAGCCCTGGCAGCTGCCTCGTACATCTGCAATCATCTGCTGCGGGCCTCTGAGCAGCTGATAACTAGCACAAGAGAACATCAGCAGCAGTTGTTGTTCAGGGTGAAGAGAATCATGACCTGTATTTACTGGGCTATTGTGAGAATTCAAAGCCACACACTGTCAGTAACTTCATCTAACCTCCACAGCGCTGTGGCTCAGTGGAAATCTCTTGTCCTCTGTACAGGTGAAATTAATCCTTAGCAACGAATTGTTAGTTGAAATCCTGGCTTTTCTACATAGTTTTCAGTTTGTCAGCTTATAGTTTTTTTCCTTTAGCTGCAGTAAAAGCTTAAAAATCCACATGAGCAATGAAGTTTTCAATGGACGACAAAAACTTCTCTTGAGATTGTCAATATCAACATGTTTGGTGAACTGAAAGGGATCTTGATTCTAAACCAGGAAATCACAATTGGATGAAAAGCTCTGTTATACTTATTACATATTCCTGAAATCCCTGCACTAAGCTACAAGCACATGGCTTTCCCCAAAGTTCAAAATGGAATTATCCTCTGATAATCACGTGTGAGCCATCACAAATCAGTTTGGGGATGTGGTTTCCAGAGAATGAAATAAGAAGTCTGGGAGTTACATTCAGTTTAGCCATATTTAAAAAAAACCCTTGAGTTTATTTTAGAACAACTTCAGTCTGGTATCACACTGTATAGTCACGCAACTTCAGTTAGCAACAGGCGACTGGGAAGGAGACTCGTGATATTCCTGACAAACTTTACATTTATTTTGAAATTCTACACCTAGCACCTGAAAGAAATGAGGGTTTTCTGATGTTTACTTGTCAGTGTTTTAAGGACAGCAGAATGCTCCACTAATAAAATGCAAGTTAAAGATTTCAGTCATTGACCACTGAACTACTTTTTTAAGGTTTATGCCGTTTTAAGAAAATATTTTTTCACGGCGAGAGTCTCACACTATATATCAACCTCATCCCCTGACAGAAACATTTCACAATTTCATTTTACCTGCACAGGTTGACAGTTCATCTCTGGCTCTGACTCAGTGCAGGCTGCAGCGTCTGCGAGACGAACAAAGAGGAAGAACAAGAGAATAAAGGAAATATAAATCAGGAAAAAAAATGTATGTATGTAGGAAAGGTGAGACTTGGGAGAAAAAAAAAAGGACAACACAAAGAAGCTGTTCATTAAAAAACCCAAACCCTTCTCCCCATCCCCCCCGGAGCCATAAAAGGTCAGACTGTCTATTATGCAAGGCACAGTGTTGAGGGAGGGGCAGAGGAGTTAAAATACCTTGCATGGCTAAGGTGGCATTAATGACCACATTTGCACTCTCATTTTCTGTGTCTCTGCCTTCCAGCCACTCATGCAGGCAGAGGAATGGGGGGGATTACTGAGATCACTACATGGACTCAGACCAGTCTTACACCTGGCCATAGAAGGACCTTGAGGAAGAGAGGATTTCACGTATTGTGAGGACACACGCACACACTCACTCTCACTCTGACACACAACCTTTAGAAACCCAGGGCCACAACATCCATAGAAGGAAGGGGTCTACTTCCAAGGGCCTCAGAGTGTGTGTGTGTGTGTGTGTCCTTACAGAGAGCGAGTGTGTACTGTACTGGTGCTTCAAGGGTGGCTGAGTGCCCTGTGACTCCTATGGATTACAGGGGGATAATCCACTCTTTCTCTCCCTCAGTCACACACACACACAAATCAACACTCATAGACAATAATGGCATCTGTAAGCTGCGGTTGAGCAACAGAGTTTATCCTGTGAAGGACTTCGTAAGACACTGTGCAACCTGCAGCCTGGGCAAGTGTGTGGCATCTTTTATTAGTAGGTCTATATTAAAACCTGTGATTTTTGGCTTCACAAAAGGGACTTTAGACTTTGCACAAAAGGGACGTCTACTGCAACAGCCACATTTCCATAAGCTGTAAACAGTAATCTTTAAATTTGGCAAAATGTTTGTCTGCAGTTTTTACATTCAAACTGCTATTTCAATATTCCCCTGAAAAGAAGACGCACAATGCATTAGCTCACATTCTTGCTGCATGAGGCTAGCCCAAGGCTTATTTTTACTGCTAATCCCGCTGAGTTTGGTTCAGAGCAAGGAACATGGTGAGCACGGGGGTCACGACAGGGCTAGAAAAATATTAAACTATACTTAGCCCTATTTGGCTTTACTTTGAGAGGTTCCATTTGGCTCTGGGATAAATCTGCTGTCCACTGGATACTAAAGGCTTAAGGGAGGCTCCTCAAAGATCTCAACTTTCCCAGAGATGATTCAGAACATTTAATCTGTGAGAAAACAATGTAAAATCAACAGCTATATTTTATTGTTTTTGTCAATAAAGTTATATACCATCGGAGAATAAATATGCAATAGTCGCTAAGCAGTTCAAGTGTTGAGCCGCTGTTGCCTGATGGTTGTTAACATCCATCTTGGTGTCCACACTCACCTTGATTGTGTCCCACTGCGCCCTGCCCAGGCTGGGCGTCCCCAGAGAGGGCAGACAAAGGAGTCGACGTGTCCCTGACTTCTCCCTCTCCCGGTGTATCCACCACCATCCACCTCTCCTCCCCTTCCTCTTCACCTCTGTCTGTTAATTTATCCACGGTATCCTCAGGTCTACTGTCTGCTCGGCCGTCCGGCACCCGGCAATTCCTCTCCGCTAGCTCGTTCTTCAGGAAGTCTTGGAGGGCGAACTCCTCATCCCAGTCCAAGTCTCCATCTCCAGGCTAAAAAAAAAAAAAGGACACAGAAAGGAAAGTAAGACAAAATGAATGCACAGGTGAGATGGAAAAAACTCACCAAAGCTTTAGTACAACAAATCCCACTGTGGCAAAAACCATGGGTGAGGCTGGAGAATTAAGTAATGCAGAGCTGCAGGAACTTATAGTTTGCTGTTCATAGAAAATACTCTTCCTGAACCACTGAAAGATTGTCAAGAGCTTTATGGAGTGAAAGCCGTCAGTTTGTTTATTAATAAAACCGAAAGAATTTTAGCACAACAATGGTTTTTTTCTCTTATCCAGAGCTACACTGAATCCATCATTTCAAAGTGAGAGCTGCATTATTTGTTGACAACATGGTTCCTGTATGCAAATCTATCCACCTCAGCACAAAGCTCATTATGTTTCGCAGTAAAAAACAATGGTGCTGTAATGGAAATGTTAAAGCGTGTGTCAGTGCATTGTGTGCAAGGAGCGGTGCGTAGGTATGTGTGTGTGTGCGTGTGTGTGCGTGTGTGTGTGTGTGCGCGCACGCGCAAATGCACGCATACACGCACACAAACACGCTGAGTGCGAGCCGCCAACCCACACTCAGCTCTCTTCTACCAGATACTCCATCTGTCTGAATACAGTATGAGCTCTGGCACTGCTTTCTAAGCAAACCATCCAATATTATTTCTATTATGGTATCTGAACACTAATGCAAACAAAAACACATGCATGTGAATTATTAAAATGGAATGTATTATAAAGCTGATTTGACTTTCAATCCAGTTTAAATGGTGTAATTTAAACTGGTTCACCTCCCTGAGGGTGCACATGTCATTCAGACTAAAATATTACTAATGTGAATAGTGTATCCAAGTAGTTGCTGCTGTTTATTAAATATAGGCGCCCTTTCTTCCTTCCTCTCTAACCTCTTCCTCTGGTGCAGGTGTCTGGCATGAGGCCTCTCTGCTGTCCTGGGGTGTCTTCAGCTGCTCCAGCTCCTCGCACAGCTGCCGCTTCTGGTTCTCCTGCTCCTGCACCCTGCGCACAGTGAGTGATACAGAACCCGTGGTGGTTAAAAACAGCCGAGGGACTGTTAGCTGTCCACAGAGTTAGAAAAACGCAGGCACAGAGATCCTGCAAGACAGCACATTGGACATACTGTACCCAATCCGCAGGCCCATGCAGTGTCCCATTCTGTTGCCCAGGGTGACCAGCGCCAGTTCTCTGACTGGCCCAATAACGATTCCTTCACTTCACAGTTTCTTAGATCCAGTCTCTGCCCGACCCTCTAATCTCAGACTGCACACAGGTTCCCAAATGTGTCCTACAAAGTCCTAATCCTAGCTCTGTCTTAAAATCCAGTCTTGCTCTGAACAGTCTGTATTATCCCAGACACTCCAGAGCAGGAGGTAGAACTATACCTACAATCAACCCTCTTCAGTTTTTTTTTCTCCCTAACAATATTTAAGTTCCTGAGTTCACCCTGGCAACAGAGCACCAGTAAATCCCAGCTGTGGATAGCCTGACCAGTTCTCCCTCTGTGGTCTGACACTGTACCACACCGGCTCTGTTATATATCTGAAGGGGATGGCCGTCTCCATGAGCACACATACAAACAGACACACACACACAGCTCAGGAAAAAACTCATCCACACACACACACAGTCAGACTGAAGTCCAGAAATGGTCCAGACCCAAACCTAGTGAGGTGGGCTCTTTGAGGTCACTGAGGTCAGAATGATTGACACATCTTTCCCCCACTCAGTACAAGTGACTGGCCAACTGAGACAGAGCACTGGAGAGCAGGGACACCCACTTCAGAGACAACTGCAGAGTAGTGTGTGTGTGTGTGTGTGTGTGTGTGTTATTTATGTAGATTGATAAAGTTTTGTAAATGTGAACCTCTCAGAGGCAGAGCTCCTCCTGGGGCAGAAATAACTTCACTGGTTGCATGAAATCCTCTCTAGCTAAGAGAGAGCATTTTTCTCAGTTACCAATTAAGCTGATAGATTTAATCAGCTTCTGGCTCTCTTACTAATGTCTTCTTCAGTGGTGTCAGTATTACCTTACTTAGCCAGAAAATTTAGCACTGCCTACGAGGGTTTCATTCAACCAATGAGATCACTGCCGCTAAAAACAACTCTGCCTCAAAGAAATGTTTTCTTACCTTAAAGTCAAGTTGTCTTTAATCAGCCAGCACAAGATTCAGTGCAGTTCTATTCTCTTCCATCTTCCTCTGGTATTTCACTTTCATCTTCCTCTGCTCTCATAACAACATCACTCACTTCAGCTGCGTTCAGCAGCTCACACATTTCTGACTGCCCACTTCTTTTCACTCGCACAGCCACAGATACGCAGGCAGTGCCGACAACAAAAATCTGCTCACCTGACTGAGAGGTGGAGGATCTCGGTACGGGACCTCCTCATGTTACTGGCCATTTTGATCAGCTCCTTCTCCAGGGAGTCTGTGTATTGGGCCAGCTGGTCCAGGCTGAGGGCCCAGTCCGCCCTCCTCGAGTCCAGCTCGGCCTGCACCGTCTGTGGGAAGACAAGGCCAAAAGGGGTCAGCCTCTCAGCCTGTGTGAAAGGACGCAGGCTGCCACGCAGCCTTAATGGCTGAGTGTCTCCAAAAAGTTCTGACACCTAACTGACGAAATCTTTCCCTGTGAGCCAGCGCACTGAAGAACAAACAGAAGACAGACTTATACTGGTACAGCTCAGCTCCACTAATGATTTCTGTCTCATTTGGTATGTTTACTGCTGTATGGCAGTACGTGGTTAATGAATGCAGAGTGCCAACAATGCAGGACGAAGGGTGGGTGAGGGAGAGAGAGAGAGAGAGAGAGAGAGAGAGAGAGAGAGATGGAGAGATACAGAAAGTCGGAGGGAGGGAGGGAGGAGGGGAGTGGGCTGTGTTCATGTGTTCACTGACTAAACACTTCTTGGATGGGGCCTGTTGGAGAGTTATATAAGTGAGAGATCTCTAGAGAGGAGAGATAGTGGGTGGAGAGGAGAGAAAGAGCAGATAGATAGAGAAAAGGAGTCCAACAGGTGAAGAGAGAGGAAGATAGAGATCGCATTATATAATTTTGTGATTCATATAAAAAGGGAAAAAGGGCTGAGACTGCCATTTTCAGCCTTAAATCAGACAGTATGCAAACAGACAGGAACTTTTCTTACGATTAGTATCATAGGAAATTTGTGTGTGTGTGTGAATGTGTGTGAAAGGCTTGTTTATCTGACCTGAAGACTGGTGTCTGTGTTGCCCCTTGGCTGTGTGTGGTCATCCAACAATCCTCTAACTGTGGATAAGACAGACTCGGTTTCGTTCCTGAAGTCCCTTTTCTGAGAATCAGAAAGAGGAGGCATATTGTGTAAGAGAAACGCAATGACACACAATACAGAAAATCAGAAATAAAAATAAAGTACACAAAGTTCAGGTCACAACTGAGTCAGAAAGGCAAAACATTTACGTGTATTTCATTCATAAACCTAATGTGATACGAGGCTAAATGTGCCAAAATAATCTCAGTCTGGCCTCAACGGTTAGGCAGATACAGCCAGACAAATTGACAAGTGACTAACAGTGAGTCCAAGTCAGGTCTCTAGTGTGAGAGAAAGAACAGTCATTTCTCAACAGTAACCACACTGTGGTTCACTAACTGTTAAGTTGTCTTATTTATCTTGTAGCATCTTATAGCTGAAGCTACAGACAGGAAATGGTCACTTTTAACTGCCTTGCAAACAGGTTCAATTTGCAGCTCAAGCTCCTCTAAAGTTAGTCTTTGTAACAGAATTATGTCGAATGCTATAACTGATGCCATACCGTTTTTGTGTCGATTGGGACAGAGACAGTTTATATAAGTCAATGTCCACTGAGGCTGCACACATGCTTAATCAAGCTTGGTTACCAGTTTGTTTAGAAGGCTCTTGAACTCCAGGGCCATGTGTTCAGGACTGGGTCCCTGCAGCATCAGCAGCACCTCCCTGTCCAGCGTCTCATCGAGCGGAGAGGCCAAGCTCATAGTAGTGGACAAATGGTCGACTCCATGTGCAACCTGTGGTAGATAGCAACCCAATAGCGATACAAACTAGTACAAAGGACACTTAAAACACAGTTGGCATCAGTGTAATCATGACACAGACACTGGATAAGTACCTAGCATGTGAAGAACAGCATGTAATGTTAACACAGGGGTTTGTATTGTGTGCAGAACATGTGGTATGCCCTACAGTTTGTGGAAGAGGAATCTTCAGGATTAATCACCTGCCTGCAAGCATAGAAATTCTCAGAACAGCAGCTGGGATCAAGGGCACTATAAATTGAGATTGCATAACAGGGCCATTACTAGCTGTGTCTGCTGAAGTGGCTGGTCGATGTGAATATGGTGTTTCTGTGTAGGGTGCGTTCAAGTTTAAATGTGCAACAGTTCCTTGCTGCTACAAGGAAGATGTACAGGAGTTCCCATAGCCACGCTTTTTTGCTATCAGGAGTAAAATACCACAAGACAAGAGACTGAAATATGAAATTAGGATACATATCCAAAGGTAAGACAAAATGAGAGAAGGAGGAACAGATGAGAGGGAACATAAAAGGAAAGCTGTGCGAATGAGACAGACAGCCAGAGTAGGGGAGTGCTGACCTCCAGTGGTGACTGTGCCAGAGCCAGTTCTGTCTGCAGGGATCCTGAGCTGCTCTGGTTCAACCTGTAGGCCACTGATAAGGACAGACCAGCCCTGTGAGAGGCAGGAGGAGGAGAGGTGAGGTACAAACACATCACAAACATAAAGACCTGAACAAAAAAAAACAAAAAAAAGTGGCTAATGTATACTTCATTAGTAGAAACTCAACCCTCACTGTCAACATCTGAAATGCTCCCACTCCCAGGTTGTCCTTGGGTTACTTACCCAGCCAGGTCTGGATGCATCATCTGCATCTGGTTCTCCAGCTTGTTCTTGTCTGCCCTCAGCAGCTGGAATCAACAACAGAGAAACCAACCATGACTCAGTCCGTCCCATTAGATATTTCTGATGTCAACCACACAGCATACCCTGTCTCCACAACAACACGGCTGTAAGCTACGAGATCTGTGTGCGGAGGGACAGCAGTCGGTCTTCACGACCAGAATGCTACTAACACATGCTGATAATTACACCAGCACAGTGGAGACAGCAAAGAACTGCCTGCATTGTAAAAATACTCAGTTATTCTGCCTGTGTTAAATTACAAAAGCACATTTGGCTTTAAAAATGTGACTGTTTTTCCTCAATTTTCATATGGAAATAAAATTGATACCTTAAGTTCATAATCATGTTAATCAATATCTAAGTGTTATAATATTTTGTGATCTTCTGTGTTTTTTTTGTTCTAATTTAACAGAGATTTTCCAGTGTTGTGCATAGAAAACTGGTGAGAATCACAGCCTGATTTGTGGTGGAAGTAGACCAAATGGTTGATAAGCGGCATATAAAAATGGCAGCATTGGCATGAGGCAAAAACACAGCAAGAGATCGGGAACATATGAAACCAGCAGAAGATCTCTGAGAAACTAGTAGGAGTTGTTGATGCATTGAAGTTAAAATAATGATACGATGTGAAGTCCAACACACTGACCTCTGTGATGGAGGAGTATTCCTCCACCGCCGCCTTCAGCTCATCTATCTGTCTGCTCTTCTGTAAAAGGAGGCAAAAGATACAAGACCAGTTTGAGTTTTGCAGACAAATGCAAAAGCTGACAAGATTCAAGACGTTTTACATAAAAAAAATGATCAGAACTGTCACAAGGAGGTTTTCCAGTGACAGTAAAATGGATAATGCCAAATAAAGCACTGACCTCATGTATCACAGCTTCCTTTTCACTAACGACAGCATCAAATGAGTGAATTTGCACCTGAGGGCAGGGAAAGCGTAGTTATATAACAACATAAAGAAAGCACGGTCGACACAGCATTTATAATGTCCCTGAGACAGATTTAAAATGCAATTGTCATTTTGTGAGGAAGGAAGGAAGGAAGGAAGGCAGATATAAAATCAAAATGCCCAAGCACAAGGAAGAATGAATGAGAGAAGGACACGGTGTGAGAGAAGAATGAAGAGGCAGAGTAGAGATGTGATAATCCAGAGTAAAACGTACAAATGATTTTGCAGGGGGCAGTAAAAGGTACCTGAAGGTCAGCGTTAATGTCACACAGCTCTGCTATTCTCCTCTGAAGCTCGTCTGTCTCCATGGTGACCTTGAAGTTCTGAGGAGCCATCAGAGGCGAGTTAGCACGGCCATTCGCACCCATTCATGAGCAAACTTTTCACGAACGACAACAAGCTATCTACGGGTGGGTGAGTACTACTGATGCCCTGTTGATTTCTCTATCAGCTGCTTTGACAAAAGTCGTCTTCAGACAGTGAAGTACCTCTTCCTGAAGAGAAGCAATCTTGGCAATGAGACTCTGGTTTTCTCTCTCCTGCAAAGAAGAAAACCAGTCAATAGCAGGTATGGTAACACATGCTCGGTCCTCGACTTAGAATATTACCAAACACCTAAATACACATATTACATTATATACACATATTTGTTTTTTTTAGCTGCAGAGTAAGAATAAATCCCCTGTAACAAAACAACACACACATGCCGTCTCTTAGCATGTGAGCAGGATGCATTTTTATAGATACTCTATGTGCTGCCTGAGTCTGACTGACCACATGTTTGCTGTGTGCAGAGGCTCGGGCTCTGCCTTCCTCTGTACAGCTCAGAGTTGCCTTCATCTCCTCCACCTCCTCCTTCAGCATCTTCTCCTTCTGGGCCAGCTGCTGGTTACTGTGCAGGAATAAAGAACATGGATGGAAAACAACAAACCAGCGTGTGCTACAGTAAATCTGCGAGTATGCAAGAACATCTTACACCCTGGCCTGGTTGCGTAGATCCTCATTCTCCTCTGCCAGCTTCTGGTTGCTGTCCTCCATGCCTTCCACCACCTGCTTCAGCTTCCTCACCTCCTCCTGGAGCTTCTGGTTACTCATCTGCAGGTCAGCAACGCAATACACCAGCTCTGACGTTTCACTGAGAGGGGAAACACACACACATACAGGCATAACGTATCTCAGCTTAGTCAACTCTAAAAAGAAGTACAGGGATAGTACGGCCCATTTATAAAGACAATGTCACTGTTTCACACACATATTACTTACAATTCTGCTCTGGATGCCTCCCCTCCGAAGGCCTCCAAGCTTCCTGAGGTCATATTGAGCAGCATGGACCTCTTGGCTAATGCACACACAGACACGCACACACATCCAAAACACACAATTAAAGCTCCAGGCATCATCAAAATTAGATGTGTGTACAATACAAGGAAATGAAAAGCAAACATGTGAGTGGTTACATGCATGCTCACCAGACAGGCTGTCTCTGAGTTTGACTGAGTCTTGAGAATTGTCATCTGTTGGCTCTTCCCTGAGACACAACATGAAAATGTGCACTATCAGTCACTTTCATGATCTCCTTGTGTGAGTCCTGCAGTCATGCACCATGGTGTTACTCTAGGACTCCGTCTCATGTGTTTGAAATGCAGCACTGATTAGTTGAACTGTTTGGTTGTTGGAATTTTTGGTACTCTCAGCTCTCAGCTGACTCATCATCTACGCAATGTACACCAGAACGTAACGGTAAAGATGAATCATGTCTCACAGGTTTGTTACTTCCATAAATAGTTAAATGATTATAGTTTAAACAGCAAATATTTTGACATTCACTTTTGACCCCAGAATCTGTGTAATTCCTGTAATGCTGCCTTGAGAATAAAGGAGATTTCTGAGACACGCTGTTAAATGGAGACACTCTGTTGAAACTATGGGATAAAAATTATCAGCAGTAATCTCTCATCTGATTCATAACCCGCCTACACAGCTCCATCTACTTGCATAACTCCAACTGAATATGGTCGTGGCTCTTCTCTAAAAGGCTAAAAAGAAAGCACAGGACCAGTAAAGACAGTTTCAAAAACTAAACATTCGACCTCATAAGCAATTCTCATTTCTAAAGAAACGGTTGTGTACATAATGTGAGAGGAAGGGACGCCCTAAATTTATTTTGCACGTCTGCCTTTACCCGTTGTTGCGGCAGTCATCGATCCACTCCCTCATGACGGCATGGTAGGTGTCCAGGTCAATGGAGACATCCTTGTGCTCCGGATCCAGCATGTTGCAAAGCTCCTCCAGTCCACTGTCCTCTGAGCTGCGACTGGTGGTATGCCTCAGGTAGTCCACAATGTGAGACACGTAAACTTTACCTGAGAGGACAATGAGTGAATCAGTTCATCTTTGGGTAATCTGACCTCGTTAAAACATGAACTGTGTTGTGTACAACACATTTCAGGAGTTGCTTTGTGATGATGAGTTTGATGTAATTTACTGTTGTCGCTCACACACTTCTCCTCAATCTTCTTGTCCATTTCTACCATTGATTTTCTTCACTTTAAGACTTTAACACCTCCAGAAAATTTTGACACGTCATGACTTCAGATGTGGGTTACAGGTGTAGGCGGCAAAAGTAGTAACCATAGAAACAGTAAGAATCACAGTTAGCTTTTTTTTTTTTGCAACTGGTTTCACGCATTTCTCAGTGCTGACTCCACTCTTTAGTCTTCACACAGTTACCAGACTAAACTGTGGACTATTTTTATGTTCACATACAATACTCAAAACTGCTGAGTGTCAGAACCTCACAGCTGAAACCCATTTTAGCAAAGGACCCACTAAATAATTTTCTTTTTTTTTTTATTTCAATAATGTCTGTGATAAAAGGAAGGAAGGAAATTATTTTTGCATAAACATAGACCCAAAAAGAAAAGCATAGATCTATCACCTCAATAGCACAAATAACAAAAGAGATCACAACCTAGGATACAATCAAATGCAGGAGTGAGAGGAAAAGAAAAAATCTGGTAGGCGTCTCATTCTGGAAATCAGGAAAAATAAAAAATACAAAACATAAAAAGAAAACATTAAAGATTCTTTATCCCATACCTCTGTGACACAAGGAGGCTCACTGCAGAAAAGCATAAAAAATGTGGACAACACACAGACGTCCCTGCACAGCAGATGAGAAAACTCAAAAGATCTTGTGTCTGCCAAAGCCAACAGGCAACACTGAGACTGTACGTCTGCTGGAAGCTGAGGGAATTACTTCCTCCTTCCACACAGAAAAACACTGTCATAGTATACTCAATGACAACTAATAATTCATCATTAGGCTGCTGTAGTCAGCTTGCCGGAAGACTCTATTGCGTGACCCTTGCATTAGTGACAGTGTATGTTTGTGTGTGTGTGGGTGGGTGTACCTCGACGCTGGGTGTCACAGGCATGGAAGATGGTATCAAGCAGATTCTCCTCACATATGAGGCTGATTTCTGCCATATTCCCCTTCCTGTTTTCAGAGGCCACTGGGGTTCCTGAGAACGCACATGCAACACACACGGACACACACACCAAACACAGACTGTATTGAGTTGCGTAGCAAAGCGAGCACATGATACATTTCCCTCAGGCAGAGCAACAACTCTGTGGTACAATGGCCCGACGCAGGATCCATTACAAAGTTACATAAGGCAAGGGAGCTTGGAGCTACAGCTAATAACATTTTAGTTTTTTCTATTGATTAACCTATTCATTCTCTCCAGTCTTTCTGTAAATTAGCTGCATTCTCCTTATTCCTCTTCTCATCACTGGTATTTAGCAGTAACTATCAGAGTCACAGTTTTGCAAATCCTTAGACAAATTAAACTTGAGGTAATAAAAATGTTTAAAAAAAATAAAACATCCTCCAAGGTTGTCAAACATCCAGTCTACAACCTGAAATTTGAACCTGAAAAAGAATCAGCATTTCAAGTATTTCTTACTGAAACTAAACTGTCAGTTAGAAGAAATGACCCATTTGGTTTCACAAAATAAAATCTCAATCCAAGGTCCACTTACAAGCTTTTTCCACAGCTTTCAACAGCATCCCACGCTCCTTATCTGTAGATGCAGTTTGCTCAGCAAACAGAAAAATGTCATGTGCTGAACAAGACCATGAGATGTGGCTGAAAGATCTGGAAAAGCTAGTAAATGGACCCTTAACCCTGACTGTCCATCAGTTTTGTGTTTGCAGAAAGCATGCTGCAGCAGCAACCTGCACATCCCAGCTGGGCAGCAGCCGCTCGTCCCTACCTCCATCTCCCATTGACAGCCTTTTCACAACCAGTGCAGGGTAGGTTGGCTCGCACTCCGTCAGGTTTGTTGTGTCCGCGGAGCAGAAGTTGAGGTTGTAGGAGAGGGTGCTGCGACTCGGGGTGAAGGTACGAGACAGAGGTGGGCTCCTGCTCTGCCTCTCGCTCTCAGGCTGCACCGACTGAGGTCCTCGTGTGAATGTAAAGTAAGGGGAGTCCTTGGACTGGCCTGTGGGTGTCGAACAATACCTCTGCCATGTCTTAACTTGTCTTAAATCGCTCCCATCTGCACCTCTCCTCTCTCCCAGGGTGCTTGTGATAGTGTATGTAATGTTCGCTGGTGTAGAAGGGATACATGCAGGGGTGGAAGGGGTGGAGAGAGGGACAGAGGGACCCAGGCTGCTCCTCTGGGAAGCTGCAGAGCTCGGCATCCCCATCCCTCTCCCCTTGTCCTTCTCCTTCACCCTCTCTTTCCCCCTCTCCCTCTCCTGCTCGTCTCTGTGGAAGGCCCCTTTCTTCAGGATGGCTTCCAGGTTGTGCCTGAGGCCACACTGGGGGCTGTCGTAGTTGCTCGAGGAAAGCTTGGGAATCTGGAAAGGTGAATTAGGCTCTCGGTCACCGCGCCACTGAATGGTCTGCAGTTTGCGGCAGATGCTGTCCACGGGGTTGTGCCGACGGTTTGACTGGGGCGTGTAATAGTCCATGCTGCTGACGGCAGGGCTGCAGTGCTGGCTTCCTGGCTAGAGGAGAGGCTGAAGTCTGTGGAGAGAGGGAGAGGAGATATTTAACTTCAAGGATTAGAGGAAGGAAATGAACAGGTAGAGCTGCAGTGTCTAGTGTACAGAGACTTAATTACGAGCCATTACAGAGAAGTAAAACATGAAAGTAGCAGCTATGGGATGATACAAGCCACCTAATGCCAAACAGTTAATATTAGTCCCAAGATTCAGTCGCTCACACAGACAGAATTCATGTGACTAGAGCTGAAAATCAAGCTGAAGGCAAGAAGAAGATTGGGGGGGGGGCAGATTTAAACTTCCGTAACCACAAACTGATTAGAATGAAATTATGAGAGAAGATTTCACAGAAATGACATGCAAACCAGTCCACGAAGTTTCAGATTTGAAGTCTGAGCTTCTCAGTGCGGAAATATTAAAGATCCGTTAATCACCTAATTGGGCTGCAGGTGTGAAAACGAGCCAATAAATTAAAGAGTTTGCTCCCGAATTTACGACACAATATCATTTATTTCAGTAAAAACCTCATTTCCTCTGATTCAACTCCCTGTAGATGAAATCATTTGAAACTTTTATAAGCGTGTGGAACAATTATATTTTATTTCATCAGCTGCACGAGCACAAATGGAAGTCCATTCAAACGTGCATGAAACTCACCTTCTGTGCTGCTCCTCCAAATCCTCTGTCTGCGAGCAGAACACGTATCTATAAACAGATATTCTTGTAGGTCTTGGAAAGCGTGTAAAGCTTGTATGAGAAAGTATCCGCGCCGAAAACGTTTGCCTACCTGTCCAGATGCAAACAGAGAGCACGCGCACAGGTAGTTCGAAGCTCGGCGCTCGAGACAGAAAGGAGTTAAAAACCTCGGTGGGTGTTCACGGCTCTAAAAATGAGCCAGCACCCCCTCCCTGCGGCTCGATACGGACACAGCAACCCAACACAGGCGAGAAAAGTTTCACTGGTTAGTCCATGAAATAAAACAAACTTGGATAAAATAATTAAATAAATAGAAAACAAATATAATTTTTTTAAAAAGTAATCAGATTTCCTTTGAGACAGGGAGAACTGTGCCACTGAGATACTGCTTTGGATCTTTGGTGTCACTGCAACACAATAATGGGACTGGTTTCAACCTGAGCAATCAGTAAGCGGTTTAGCGGGGAGAATTTGAAGGTGCACAGTCGGTTTCATTTCCATCACAGCCACCTTTGAGTCAGACGTCTCTCCGGCTCTGAAGGTAAATGACTCTGCAACAGCCCAGGAGATTCACGACGTGAATGTTGAGGGATCAGTATTGGTGACGCAGGTTGTACTTTTATTTTAAAGTATACAATATTAATAACCTATAATGAAACACTCAGAGTACTGACAACCTACTTTAAACTCCTGTCTGGGCGATATAATAATGCAGTGTCACCATTTGGATCATATGTGAAGCCAAATGTTGGTGAAGGCCAATAATTGACAGTAATTCTGTCAGAAAGCCTATGTCTGTTTACACCTGAATTTTAAAACATATTCGATAGAGTATGCAAAGTGGCTTTCATCATGCAATGTGATGGTGAACACAGCAGTTCATACAGTGAGGCCAGAAATCAGAGTTGTAAAAAAATTCCAAAATGAGCTAAACCTGTATTTTTTATTTTTTTATTTTTTGTTTTTCTGACTCAGAGAAACATGAAAATCTACACATGATCAGTGCAAATTCACAGGATACCAGAAACAATCCATAGGATCTCCTCAGCAGTTCTGATTTTTTTTTCAACAAGAAGTTTGCAGTATAAATGAAAAAGAAAAAAGGAAACTCAAGTTTATTCCTCACTGATAAAAAACTGGCTCCACTACATATTTAATCCTGTTCAGCAGGTCAAACCTTTCTGCAACTCCTTCCTCAAGTAACGTTTTTTTTTTTTTTTTTTTTTTTTTTTAGAACAAGGTAAAGGTGCACATTCAAAGCCTATTTTTTATGTCAACACTGTATGGTTAAAAATTGAAATTGTTTTCAGGGAAGCAGCGACCTGTTTACCACTCCAATGGCTGAAAACAGCATTCCAAGCTTCAAGGTAACGAACCGAGTTATTTTACTGTGTTGTGACTGTTTGGTGTGAAAGGATGATCTGCAGAGCTTTAACAGATGATGATAAAGGTCACTGTCTAAATGTCATTTTGATTTTTAGAGCACTTACCCTCAGTAGCTGCTCCAGCTGCAGCATCTTGATGATTCCTTGGCTCCCTGACGCTTAAAAATCCCCCCTATTGCTCCACATAGAAGATATTCCAGCGCTGATTCTTGTCCTCATGCTGCCGAGAGCCACAGTCATTCAACGGCTTTCTTATCCCAACCACAAACACACGCAAAACTAATCCAACACAAATCCCTGCATTTGAAAAAGTCCACTTGTTGTCGACCTGAACAAGCCTTTTTCTAAGGCTGTTGATTTCGCTCTCAGCTCCCCTTCAAACAGAACAATGTCCACGCTGTCGCCATTTTTGGGAAGAAGGACACAGTGTCCACTCTGGTACTCGTCCTCCTCTTCCTCCTGGTTGCAGCCTGCTCAGCAGAATCCACTTTCCCAGCTCACGCTAAGTAGCTGGAGCTTTGCTTGTTTTCTGACCCTGGACGCCTGAGCAGTAGACAGCAGGCTCAGGTACAGATTAGGATGGGACGTGTGCCGACACACACACACACACACACACACACTCACCAGGATGAGTGTTGGCTTTGCATTGGAGATTGGTGCAAACTTTCGCCTCCATTGAAAGAAAATGAAATTTGGAGTTAGTCACTGTAAATGTTACGTTCTCTTACTTTAACCTGGGGCCTGTGATACGTCAGTTACACAGACTAACTATTCAATAGAAACTGCATGAACAGACTGAACCTGCAGGAGGAGGCATGAAACCCTGTGCTGTCTCTTCCCTCTTCCACCGCTCACACCGAAGGATGGCTGGGTATTTCAGCCAAGTTCATATTTATAGCCACTTAATCCTGACCAAACACCGGCTGGACTGTGTGTGAAGTAATGGATGCAGGTAACGGTGAAGAAGGATTATAGCTCATTCTGAGTGCCACTATTCATAGACCACTAGGCCCACTGTGTTATTGTTTTATCTTGTGAGATTCCTGGAAAAAGGTTGTCCAAAGATGGTGTGGAAGTGGATGTTCCTGGCTTATTAGCAGGGCAAAATGTAGCAGGGAAGGTCAACAAACTCACTGTGAGGAGAAAATAAAATATAACAGAATAAAATCCAGTACTTTCCCACAACTTTCCCACAGTGCTGTGCTGTGCTGTGGTTGCCCGCCACTTCCCTATACTGTAATCTGGGATTATGGTGCAACCTTATGCGCCAGAAGGGAGGGGATAAAGGCCCAGTCTAATCCCAGCCAGTTGGAACAGATAACTGAGTGGCGGGCCAGCAAGAGGTGTCTCTTTAAAAGAAGGATCACATAGCTCTGACTTACAGAACAGCAGGAAGGGACAGCCGTCCCGACTGTCTCTCTCCTCGCAGTTCTTGATGAATATGACACATATTCTCTCTCTCAACCTGCTGTTACTGCAGCACTGTGGAGGTTGCTCAGGGACACAGTGGACTTTGATTCAAACCCCTTGTTAATGTGATGCTACTCTTATTCAGCATCTAGCCATGACCTTTGACCTCTAAATGGGATAGATGATGAGAAAAACAGCTTCAGTGCAGGTACACAGAGACAGTTACTCTGTATGCAGAGAATTGAATGGGGAAGAAGCAATAATAACTAGAATGGCACTAAGTAGAGGGTATACGTCCACCGAGGCCAAACAGTCCTACACGTCTGTCTGCTTATAATGGAAAAATAAAATGAAAAAGTACGACTACTGTACGAACTCATAGATTTCAACAGCATAAATATGCTTGGTTTTTAACATCAAGATCCAGACATTATTTACTGAGAAAGGGATTTAAAAAAAATGCCCCTTTGACCAGATCTGCACCAAAATTTAATGTGTTTCTTTCTTTTTTTTTTTTTTACCAGGCAGCTGACCTGGTTATCCAGCTGTCCTCATCTCCAAAAGAGACCAAACCGGATGTTTTCTCCTTTGGGACCGTCTTCACTGACCACATGCTGACCACAGAGTGGAGTGCGTCTGAGGGCTGGCAGGCTCCGCTCATCAAGCCGCTTGGGAACCTGTCTCTCCACCCGGCCTGTTCGTCGCTACACTACGGCATCCAGGTGCTCTGACCGGGAGTGATTCAAACTGTAGCCTTACTTTTCATACCTCTCCTTAAATCTGACTTATGGTCTTATGGGCTTGTCAGGGGTCTGACATCACGTTGCACCAAAGCATAATGAATGTTGTTGGGTGATTTGAATTCATTTCCTCAGTATTTCTAAAATCCTGGCTCCAGCCTCGATCTCAGCTGTATGATAGTAAGACATCATATATATTATAGTTCTCTAAGAGCCATTTAAGAATGTGTTAAAGTAATTAAGTAAAGTACTGTTCTTTATATGGAAAATTTTGAATTTGTAATATATATTGTGATAAAGATATCTCTGGGGGTCTAAAGTGATCTGATTTAGTTTTGTAAGTTTTTTTTCTTTTCTCGTCTTCTTCTCACCAGCTGTTTGAAGGGTTGAAGGTGTACCGCGGGGATGACAAGCGACTGCGCCTCTTCAGACCGATGCTCCACCTGAACCGCATGGCCAACTCTGCTAAACGAGCGTGTCTGCCTGTAAGATGAATGGAACGAATGAATGGATGGACTGACGAAAGGATAGGTGACAGTGAGGGACAAATGACTGTTCTCTTTCTCTGCCTCTCTCAGGCTTTTGATCAGTCAGAGTTGCTGGAGTGCATCAGGCGACTGGTGGAGATTGACCAGGACTGGGTTCCTCACTCGGGCTCAGCCAGTCTGTACATTAGACCGACATTTGTTAGCACTGAGGTAAGGAGGATCATGAAGTCCTGCAATCGTAGGAAGATTTATTTTTTTAATTACAATGAATGATATTCAAAATCCATTTCTGTGTGTCCATGGTAGCCCTCTCTGGGTGTAAAGAAGCCCACCCGAGCCTTGCTGTATGTGATCCTGTGCCAGGCGGGCTCTTACTTCAACAACGAGGCAGAGGCCCTCTCCTTGTGGGCCGATCCAAAGTACACACGGGCCTGGAAAGGAGGAACGGGAGACTGCAAGATGGGAGGGTGAGTAGGCACATGCTGTGTGCTCTCAGCTCAAATATCCTGAAACCTTAAAGATAAATGCACACATCGTAGGTATGTATGAGGTGCAGAGAAATCAAGCTTAACTGTAATCGTTGCTGTGGATTTCTGCAGGAACTACGGCTGTTCTCTGTTTGCCCAGTATGAAGCAGTGGATTATGGGTGTCAGCAGGTGCTGTGGCTGTATGGAGAGGACCACCAGATCACTGAAGCAGGAACCATGAACATCTTCCTGCACTGGATCAATGAGGATGGGGGTTAGTCATCTTCAGCACCAGTTACAGTCTGTGGTGTAGTTGCTGTAAGTGGTCGATGTGGATGTATAATTTTTTTCATATGTGTGGTACAATTATCAATTGTGCAAAAAAAAAAAATTAAAAAAATCTACAAAAAAGAAGCATCTCTGACCTCTACTGGCAGAACAGCTTCATCACAACTGCAGGATATATTTTTTGCACTGAAACAGTCTTTTAGTTTTTAGTTGTTTTTTTTTTTTGGCATTAAATCATGTATTCTGTTTCTCAGAGAACGAGCTTGCAACTCCTCCTCTGGATGGCATCATCCTCCCAGGCATAACCCGACAGAGCATCCTGGACCTAACCAGGAAATGGGTGAGAGAGACACAGACACACAGTCTGGGTTCATTTATGTGTAAGAAAAAATGTTACAAATCAAAGGAAGAAGAAAATATTTTAGATCCCCACATTTTCTAAATTAGGCTTTACATGTTCTCTCTGCTCTTTCCTTCTCCCAGGATGAGTTTAAGGTGACGGAGCGCCACCTGACCATGAGCCAGCTGTGCTCTGCTCTGAAGCAGCAGCGGGTCAAAGAGATGTTTGGCTCTGGCACTGCCTGCATGATCTGCCCTATAGGACACATCATTTACCAGGGAGAGGTAAGAGAGAGAGGAGCAGACAAACACATTCTGTACGTGTCTCCCTGTTCACTCCTATGAACCAAGGCTAGCTGTTTGCCCCTGTTTCCAATCGTTATGCTAAAGTTTTCATCTTTAGAAGGTCGTCCGAACCCTCCTGCTGCCTTTTTCAGTGTCATTACTTCATGTTTTCCATCTTCTCATTTATATTGCAACAATTAGATTCACAGAGCCAGCTTAATTCTTTGAAACTGTGTGTTTTGTGTTGTGTGTTTTAGAACTTGCACATCCCCTGTCAGGATAAAAACTCACCGTTGACTTCACAATTAGCAAAGGAACTCACAGACATACAGGTTGGTGGATGCACACTCATACACAGACACACACACTCGCACAACCCACAGATGTTTCCCCTCGCTTGGTAACAGCTGGTTGAACATCTGTGTTCCTTACACCCCTGTGGCCCTCAATAGTCTCTTTTTCGTGTAGTAACAGGTTACTTTAAATGAAAACCTTCAGTGATGGGATTGTAGGAGGAAAAAAAAATTGAAAGAACAACATCCTAGAAAATAACAGGTTGGAGTGCGAGTGGCAGCAGTTGTGGGCCTGGATGACAATATCCACAGCGTGTATACTTTGTCACACGTCACATTTTCACTAACCAACAATAAAGAGGCTTCACTGAAAGAAAGACAGATGAATAGAAATGTTCTCACCGACTCACTAAATTGAAAACGTGGTTGATGAAAGGCAAAACCTAACAAAAGCAAATATTCTCTCCAAATATTAACTTATCTCGCGTCTCCATAATTGCATTACAGTGCTGTTATCTGAGTGGTTATTATGTAACTCAATGAGATCAAATTACCAGTAATTTTTATTTTTTATTTTTTTTATTTTAACAAACCCCATTGGTCCTTATTCATTGAACGCCCACTGCATGCATTATTTTGCCTGCGAGTACATAATAAGTGAGATATCTTATTAGGTAATGAGTAATGATGGGGTAGTATGGCCTACAAACACGCCACCTCTACAGTCTGCACTGCACTGCAGGTTTAAACAGATTCATAATGTTCTTTGCTGAAGGCTTGATTTGTGTTAATGAGTGTGTTATGTATCGCTGATTTTCTGTTATTGTGCTGTGTAATGAGCCAATTATTAGTAGGGTTACGGGCTGGGATGTGGATGCGATGCTTATTTTCCTTCTTTCTCATGGTTGAGATCACGGTCGGGGCTAACGTGGTTCTTGGCACAGCACAGATCAGATCGTCATCTTGCAGAAGTGCAGTGCCTTTGTAGAAGTGTGTTTTTCTTCCAAGATCCATTGTCCACCAGAACAAGTTGTGCGTGTTTAACAGACAAACCTGCGAGTCCTGTACTTCGTATAGAAAGGTGTAATACCAAGAAAACTCAAAGGTCTGTACAGAACAAAAAGCCTTTAAACATCGCATGACTGACACCTACACAACTCACTGACAAAAAGCTATGGTCAGGGTGTATAGATAAAATATGACATGACGCAAATGAAAGGTGTGTGGACAGAACCCAGGAGAAAGGCGTGGCTAAAGAATTCACACAAGTCAGTGAGAAGGCAAACACCTATGCAGATTTGTTCTTAAACAACCTGTAGGTGTCCATCTTCTACTCTTTTTCTGCTGCTATGCTATGCTTTGGTTCTACAACTGTTCTTACAAATATTCTTAAGACTGGGGAAGAATTAAGGACTTCTTCCTGAACTCCTAAATGTCCTCTAAACACTGTGATTAGCTGATGTGGCTCATCTCTTTAACTGGTTTCTTTGTTTTGCTTTGTCTCTTCATCTCATGACTTTCTCTGCATTTTTTTTTTTCGTCTTTCTGGTCAGTCTGGGGGCAGACTATTAGCATATCTGCTCTCTCCATCGTTCAGGCCTTGTATGCATGCGTGATGTGTGTTATGAATGTGTTGACCGCATCTTTAAAAGCGATAACATCTTCCTTCGTCGACATTGCTTCGGAGAGAGAGAGAGAGAGAGAGAGAGGGGAGGTGGAGGGGAGGAGAGACACAGTTGCCGTCCTAATGGTGGAGTGTGCAGAGTTGGAGATAGGGGCAAGACAAACTCCTGGATTCACTCATTAAGCTCGCTGTAATTGCACAAACCCAATTATTGCCTCAGCCTTTTGTGATCTTCAAAGCCAAGATGCTGCAAATGAAGCCTCGAACAAGTGGGAGAGGAGGAGGAGGAGGAGGAAGAAGATTTGGGTGGGGTGGGGGGGGTGCGATGGGCGGCAGCAAAGCTTAATGAACAATAAAATCGACAAAATGCTGGAAAATGCTGCGCTCCTTCCGCAGCGCTGTTAAATCTGTTGACATTTCATTTGGAGGGAAGCAGTACAGTGTTATCCCCCCACACACACTCTTCCTCCCGCCCCTCTTGAAGACAACATTGTGCAACAAACAAACGAGTGGTCTGAGGCAGCAGATGAAAGATGGGTTTACTAAGTCGCCCTGCTGTTCCTCTTTCAAGTTAATTAGAAATCACATTCTTTTGTTTCCCCTTCGCAGGCGTTTATTTACTTTCTCACTTCGACCATTAGAACAAATTTGCAACATGAGACACAAATAATTGGATTTGTCTCCGCGGCTGTCATGGATTGGGGAACATTTTGTTTTGATTTTTATTATAGTGCCTTTTCTCTGTTGTGTTGTGTTCTGTTGGTGGCTGAGTTTGCAGATTTGCTTACGGATATTTGATTTCAGTTTTTGATTTGTGTTTTGCTCGCAATTAAGCGGCGGTAGGCGAGAGAAGTTTAGTGCTTAGTGACGTGAGGTTTTTTTTTTTTTTTTTTGGGCCCCAGAGGATCAAAGATTGTCATGTAACCTTTTCATGACCTTTGTTCTCTTGCAGTATGGTCGGACACCCAGTGACTGGACTTACCTGGTGTAGCAGGGATAAAGAAGCCAGGCATACACACATGCACAAAGACCAGCGTGCTCACAGAGAGGCATATTATTATGCAACAACCAAAGACATATTGTACATGTACAGTAATAAGGAAATAATGTACGTGCAACATTTTTAGTGTAACTGTAATATGCTGAGGGGCCAGAGTTGTAGCCCAAGTGACTCTGCGGTGAGTTCGTCGTACAACTTTACCTCCTTTTAAACCCAAAGTAATGACAAACACACAACCGTCCAAAATAATTAACAAAAGTAGGAAAACGTCTCATGCAATACTGTACAATAATTTACAGTGTCTCAGCCACCATGACTCAGTCTTATACCAACATTCAGGATTCAGCTGCAGCTTTGATACAACATGAAAAGAAAAAAACATGTCAGATATTAGAGTTACAGAGAATTTCATATTACTTGTGTCCGAGTTACGGAGCAGCTGTGAAGGGACTGGAATCCGTGGGGTTTTCAAAGTTTCTTACTTGGTGCTCTCAGTTTTATCAAGTATTTTAGGAGAGAAATGATAATTTTCAGTTTTAATTGATATTGTATTCTGTACCATAGACTTTTTGGCTCTGCAGTGAAATGTTCATGGACATTTCTTAAAGTGTTAAAGATGATACTGAAAGCAGGTACATTTCGCTTCATCTGAATGTAAAGTGTGTCTAAATGTAATGGAAAGCTCATGTATAAGACCAGACATATTAAGTCAATAGTTCTGGACAAAACACTATCCACAAGACTCCAGGAAGTCACTGCCACCAGGCCAGGGATTAGTCTGGCACATAATCCCCTGGATGTTTTTTGATCAATATATTATGTCTCCAAAAATCAAGAAATGTTATTTCTCTATGTACAAATAATAAATTCACAGAGTAAATTTAAAGCTGTTTTTCAGTGTTCATGAGTTTTTTTAGTTTTTGTTATGTTTCTCTAGTAGATGTGAAGAAAGTGTTCCCACGCACATCTCACCTCTGTAGCTTTTATTTCGTGGACGATGTTTCTTTCAAAAGGCCTCGTCTTCACAGAAAAAGGGCTTTTGAATGAAACATGCTCTGCTGCACTGTATGTGCTGCGCGGGGACCTTCGGCAGAGCGAGGTGTGTGGTCGAGACGCACAAGATGCATAACGTCTACAGCCTGAGTACTGATGTCATGTCTTTTTGAGTTTGAATTTGAGTCCAAATGTGCTTAAAAGAAGAAGAAGAAGAAAAACTAAATCCTTTATTTATGAAAAAACAAAATCTGGACATACCAGTGAACATCTGGGCAGATTTTTCCAAATTCAGCAACTTCCCCAGCTGTTGTCTCTGTGAGACAAACGCCTTTTGCAGCCCCTTGAGTTCTGTATGTGATGTGGACTTCTGGGTAGGATGAAGAAGTCTGAGATCCTCTCAGGAGTCAGAGGCAGGCTCTGCAGAGACACTTCCAGGATCCCTAATGATGCTGTGGAGTGGCAGTGTTCTCCTGCCGTCCTACACACACACTCACACAAACACTAAGAGAGAACCTGGAACAGAACCAAAGCCATCAATATAATGGAGTCATAACAGAAAACCATCAAACCAGAGAGCACTTGGCTATTTGGCTCCGCACACATGTGCACACACACATACACACACACACGTGTAGACCTGTCATACTGTAGTAGTTTAATAATGAAAATTAAGGAGGTAAGTTGTGTCCACTACCAAATTCATGCCTCATTAAGTGGGATCTTGTCTCCCTATCTGCCTCTGTGAGTGCACATATGTGTGTGTATGTGTATATGTGTGTGTGTGTGTGGGTGTACAAGGGGGTACACAGTGGCGTGCTGGATGATTTTTGGCTCTTTGTGAAGACAGCTCATTTTGGCGGCAGCTCCTTCCTTGTGTTGCATTGGCACAGCTGGTGTAGAGCCCAGCAAGTGTGCATGTACACACACACAGACACGCAGACATAGAAAGCACATACTTCAAAATGCCAAACCCCATCTAGCCTGCTTAATCTAGGCCACTGGTGAAATTACCGCAGCTCGTGTCTCGATGTCTTATACTCTAGTGTAGATTCCTTTCCTTTCCCTTGCCTTTCAATCAAATCCTTGCTACAGTTCAATAATAATTAGCTGGGAATTAGTTTTTCAAACTCTGCAGTGCTTTATTCACCCACAGGGATCATTAAAATGACATCTAGTCTAATCTAAATAACACTGAGACAGGTGAGGACACATTGCATGGAAACCATTCCAGGACAGCAGTCTGAGTTAAAGCTTTGGAGATATTTACTGGGAGTTGACAAGTGTTGATTGGACAATTGCTTGTTGACTCAGACAGCTGATCAGTCTCTGAGGCGATGATTTAGAACTATGTAGAAGTGTTAAAGTAACTCTGATGGTGCGAACTGATGAAAACACTGGCAATGTGCTGATTTATCACAGTCTGAGTTTAGACTCTGAACTGATTTGGTCCATTTGCCAAAATGTGTGATGGGTTAGTGCTGATTTAATATCAGATTGAATTCTTTGGTATCGTTCACCCCCTGTTTACATTTACAGAAACCACTCAAACAGCGTTGAAGAAAACCATTACTCTCTGAGTATGCTTCACAGAGATCAGATTTATTACAGGGCTGTGGTACTGAAAGCAGGGCTAAGGAAACTAGGTGCTGTTTTTGCAAAGGAATAAACAAAGACATTAAACAGCTCAACGTATCTGATCCTTACATAAGAGTAAATTCACACATACTGTGACAGGACTAATAAAACAACTCAGAATATTTTTCCCTCTTTCCTCAATGTCTTGCACGTCTTTTTAAATTGACATTATTATGATATGAACCATTACAGTTCTTTTCCTTGTTCCATCCCTACACATATGCATCCTTCTATATATACGTATATCAAACCTCACAGTTCAGCTCATTGAGCTTTATTAGCTTTATTAAGAGTTCAGATATGTTGCCAAAGTATCTCGCTCTCCATTTAAATAGCTCATAGTATATTTCCCTCCAGCTTCTCCATCTCCTTTATTCTTTCTCTCTCTCTCTCTCTCTCTCTCTCTCTCTCTCTCTCTCTCTCTCCTTCCATCTTTCCCTCCCTGACAGAGACCAGGGACCCCGGCAGGCCGCTCCCATTCAGCCTAGAGATGCCGATGATGTTTTAATTGTCACTTCTTGTTAAGGCGGCCGTGACATTCACGCGGGGACAGAGGGGAGGCGGGCGGCATAATCAGGGGAAATGGAGAGAGAGGGAAGGAGAGAGAGAGAGAGAGAGAGAGAGAGAGAGAGAGAGAGAGAGAGAGAGAGAGGGAGATGGCACCCATTCAGCCACTAAGAGTGGTATTTGGCTCTGAGCTGTGTGCCTCCTTCTCTCTCTTCCCTCTCTCTCATCCTGCCAGGGCATGATCTGATTTGACAAGTGCAACGCTGTCATCTTGAGTTTGTCCAATTTGAAATTCTAATTAATGAACTCAGCGCCACTTTGTGTTTTTGTCGCTGTTGTTGTGCTCTTCCTCTTCCTCTCCTTCCTCTTCTTAAGCCAGTTTGCCTTCTATTTGTCTTTTCTTTACCCTTCCTCCTTCCCTCTCTCCTCCAGCCCTGCTCGAAGGCAGTGTGACTGCAGAGGCCGCCGGTCGCTCTGGGTGAGACTGTGGTCTCACACCATAGCAGATGATATTAGTGGCTTTAGGTCACCCAATTAGAATCAAACTGTGTGTGTGGGGTCTGTGAGAGTTACTCAACCCTGATTCCAAAAAAGTTGGGACACCGTGTGAAATGTAAATAAAACAGAATGCAGTCATCTTTTTGCCAGACAGTTTGTATCTTATCATTGAATTTTGTAGATATATGCTTATTACAAATTTGATGCCAGCAACACGTTTCACAGGTAAATAGGTAACAGGTGATAGTTTCATTCTTGGGTATGAAAGGGACAACCTCAGGAGGCTCAGCTGTTCCCAAGCAAGGATGGGGCTCACTGCTATGTGAAAAACTGCGTGGGTGAGTAATCCAGCAGTTTAAGAATGTTTCTTAGCACCCAGTTGCAAGGAATTTAGGGGTTTCACCAACTACAATCTATTTATCTATCATCAAAAGATTCAAAGGATCCTGATTTGAGATCTGAGACTCATCCAGACTGTTGCAAAGTGGAAAAGTGTGCTATGGTCCGAAATCATAGACGTTGTGTCCTCTGGGGTGCAAAGGAAAAGGACCTTACAGATTATTACCAGCACAAAAGCCTGCATCTGTGATGGTATGGGGGTGTGTTAGTGCCCCATTAATTCTGAAAGGTTCATACATTTTGGAGCAACATAATGCTGCCATCCTGATGAAGTTGTTTTCAGGGATGTCCGTGCTTATTCCAGCAAGACAATGCCAAGCCACATTCTGCACTGAGTTACAACAGTGTGGCTTCATAGTAACAGAGTGCAGGGACTGCCTGCCTGCAGTCCAGACCTGTCTCCCATTGGCTTATTGTGAAGTGCAAACTATAGCAACGGAGACCCCGGACTGTTGAGCAACTGCAGTCGAATATAAAGCAAGAACGGGGAAAAATTTCACTTTAAAAAACTTCAACTATTAGTGTCCTCAGTTACCAAATGCGTGTTGAGTGTTGTTAAAAGCAAAGGTGATGTAACACAGTGGTAAACCCTTATCCCAACTTTTTTTGGAACGTGTTGCAGGAATCAAGTTCAATTGAGTCTACAATTACAGAAAACAATAAAGTTTATCAGTTTGAACATTAAACATCATGTGTTTGGGTATTCAACTGAATATTGGTCAAAAAAGATTTGCAAATCATTTGATTCTGTTTTTATTTATGTTTTATGCAGCATCTCAACTTTTTGGAAATCAGATTTTTGTGTGTGCGTGTGTCTATTTGTCTCCAGTTTGCTCTTCTCCCAGAATTAAATAAAATTAGATAAAATTAAATAAAATTAAATAAATTAAATGAACACCAAAGTTTCTCACTGAGGTGCTGAGCCACCACAAGCCTCCAGAGCAGATTCAGTTCTTCTTGATATAGATTCTCATTGTCTCTGAAACTCCATTCTAAAAGATGCTCCCTCATTTGGTGTTTTCATGATGGTGTAACCCTTTAACCTTTTTTTTTTTTGTTTAGCCATGCCCCAAACCACTGCACAACCCTGCTTTCATTTCTTTCATTAATGTGAATTTACTTGGAGCAGAGAGAGAAGAATGTTAACGTCATGTCTTTTTTTACCAGCAGGTGGTGCTAGCCGCCTGCAAACCATAGACCTTCGCACAGCCCTGCTTCAGAGAGGGGATAAATAGAGAGGGAGAAGAGGGAGAGGGAGTGTGTGGAGTGAGTTTTTGGAGGCCTGCCAATCATGATGAACAACCACTGCATAACTAATCTATTTCCATGCCCGTCCTAATCCACCGACACAAGGATGGCATCATTTAATCACAAAATCATCATCACCATCACCACTATCACCATCATCCACCTCTGCCTCACTCCCTTCCCCCTCTGCTGCATTAATAAAAAAATAATTTTTTTGTAAATAAGAGCTTGTGATTAAGAGCAGATTAGCGCGCGCCTTCAGATGGACAGACAGACCGTGATGGGTTTTGTTAACACGAGAGTAACACTGGGTGTCAGTTGTGTGCGTCTGACATTACATCAACGTTATCCTCCTGCCGCTCATGTTATCGCTCTTGGCTCGGAGTTTTAGGGGACTTTTTAACAGCAGCACTGCTTAAGAGCTTAGAGTAAATGGATGGATGGATAGATGGATGGATGAAGATCAGGCACACACACACACAGGCATAGAGAGATCAGTGTCACTCACACAGCCTCAGAGCCAAAGCCTGATTTGCTTTGTGGTAAAAGCTGTTTTATTTCTCATCAGTGTTGTAATGGAGATGCTCCGCTGTCACACGGCATTTGAAGTCTCATTTTGAAAAATCAGCCATTTTGCTGCTCTGCTTTTCGCTTCACTCTGAATTAAGTGCATCTGATGTTATTATATGTCCTTTCCCTGATGGTCAGACGCTGAAGAGATTGAACGCAGTAAAGCAAAAGAGTTAAAGACGCATTTTTAAAAAATCCTTTTTTTTTTCCACAGTGAGCTTGATACCTTGGTTTAAGACTTAACATTTATTGACTGTACTGAGCAGGATCATAACACTTTCCCCCTGTAAACCATCTATTTTTCCCATTGCAAAGGGGATTTCGGCCTCTATGGTCAGTGGTTTTGGGAGGGTAAGAAAAGGGGGAAAAGTTATTTATGCTGAAGGGAGGGAAATATAAACATTTAGGGAGAGTGGGGGAGCGAACAGACGAGTAAAATATGAAAAAAAAAAAAGTGAATGTGTCACATAGAGCGACAGTGACAGATCTTGGTTATAAAAAAGGAATGGTTATATTTGCCATAATGTTGACAATTACTACTCCCACTTCTATTGTGTGATTCAGCAACTGTGTGAAAATGATTACTCCATTAACATATTTAAGTTTAAACGTTTAAATTGGACGACACCAAACTTCATGGCCATTTTCAGTTATAGGAATTATATCAGTAAATAGTGTTAATGCTTTGAGATATTGTGGTCAGGGTGTAATAAGTTTCCACTCACTGAAGGTGAGAGTCCAGAGAAAATATGAATAATGACAGGGAGGGCGTTGCTTTTTAAAAAACTGAAACACAATCTTTTGTCCTTATACCAGTAATTTTTACACAGTCCCTCACTGCACAGCATAGTGCCCTCTTCTTATGTATAAAGGAATCGAGCAGATTTTTCTTCTTTAAATTACAGAAGATGACCCACAACTGTGCTGTCATTTCTTGATGATTATATCATATGATCATTGTAACAATATCTCAAAATTGAAATGATTATAGGTAATGAATTGTTTCTCATTTGCCCCCACAAAGCGAGTGTAACATTCAGATGTCTCCATGCTTCTGCTTTTCTTTCAGACTCTGTGGGTGAAGCATGTACTTTATTCCTAGGTGGGCACATTTTGTCTTGGAATGCAGGACTCCTACTTATTATTCAGTGGTGTGCTGAATATTTGTGTGTGTGTGTGTGTGTGTATCAGAAGGAGACGTCGGTCCTGACGGTGAGTAATGTTCTCCAGGCCTGGCGGCTGGCACTGCTCTGTCTCCCTGCAGGTGGGAGTGAGTCACACACACACACACACGCACATGCACGCACATGCACGCACACACTCTTGTGTGCACACTCTCTCACACAGTGCCACCCATTTCATGCTGACCACCTCAGTGTGCCAGCCCAGCGACCATGGCAGCCAACTGGCCAAGGAACAACTGTCTGTCTGTCTGTCTGTCTGTCTCTGTGGAGCAACAGCACATACCACCACAGCAGCTAGAGTGAGCGTCTCCCTCTCCCCTGTATCTGTTTGTGCTCTTACTCTCTTTCTTTAACACACACTCATACACACACCAACACACACACAGAAACATACACACAGAGTCATTCTCTCTCATTACTCACACAAGTCTGACACATTCCTGTCAAATGCCAACTCACATTAAGGTGGAGAGAAGGTACCTTCTTCTTTCTTCTGTGTATTTGGTCCTGTCTGTGTCTTTCTCTATCAACCTTCAAATTCAAGCTGCTTTATTATTTGAATTATAAACATAAACAGCATTAAACAACAGTAGAAACATACATTTCTAGCTAATCCATATTCCAGTATTTCATTTGCAACAAATAGTGCAGTAACATGCACTTGTAGGATTTTATAAAGGGGTATGACTCTATTTTGTACTTTGTCAGTGTGTTAAATATTGGTTATTTATAAAAAAATTTGAGACCTTGCAGCAGAATCCATAAATGCATTTTAATGGAAAGGTTAAAGTGCAGAAGAAATCACTGCCTCCTCTCCCCTCAGCCTCTCTCTCGGCTTCTGTCAAAAAAATAATTTTTGTTTACAACATTTGTTTGTTTTTGACTATTGATTGTAGATACTTCTTGTCATGTAATGTTATCTGATGCTTGCTAGTGAACCAAATTTCCTTCTGGATAATTAGAGGATTAAAACTAAAGCCTTGCAGGTAACAGTGTGTTTATTCCCATAGCAACTTCCTCTTCAGCTGTACAGGCATCACAAATCACCATAGCACCGCCTCATAACACGTAACTGATGGGTCTATCCATCAACTGAAAGTCCTGCATCTACAATGAACTGTGCAAATGTGTGCGTGCGCCTGTGTGTGTGCCTGTGTGTGTGTGTGTGTGTGTGTGTGTGTGTGTGTGTGTGTGTGTGTGTGTGTGTGTGTGTGTGTGTGTGTGTGAGATGCCCTTTTCTATCATTTGCTAATCAGATATCATAATTTGCTCCAGCAGAATATTGAAATATGTCTGCCGGTATTTGTATCACTCCATCATAGTTGAGTAAATGACGATGTGACAGGCATGGAAAACCCACCAGACGTGACGTGGCAGTGTGTGTGTGTGTGTGTGTGCCTCTGTGTGCGTGTTTAAGTGTGTTTTAATGATGTTCTGTGGAATCGGCGATGTATGGTTGCCTCTGAGCGCGGATAAAACAGTTAAACACAGTAATTGCCATTTACTCTCAGCTGTGCTTGCATTCCCATGGGAGAACACAGCACTCAACGGGTACTGCACACACACACACACACACACACACACACACACACACACACACACACACACACACACACACACACACAGACAAACACACGCATAGATACACATTTTATTTTAGCAGATTTCATTTTCAACAGCTTCTCTTCTATCTTGCTTTTCTCTTTTAATCCTGAACGTATATGCTGCTATGCTGCTGCCACACCACTGTGTGTGTGTGTCTGTGTGTCTGTGTGTGTCTGTGTGTGTGTGTGTGTGTCCATAGTCGAGGTCTTGCAGCCATCATCAATATTACACTCTGCCCTGAAGGCAGCTGAAGGTTTCTGGGTTTCTTTACTCCTTTCTCTGTGTTTCTGTCTCTCCTCGAATCAAGGAAGGAGGCTTATTGTCATTTACTTGCCAAAATCAGTTTTGTTTTTAAGTATCGTTTAGAATTATTTATTTGTTGTGTACAAAACAACAATCCTAACTTAAACAGTGAGTGCATACATGTGTGTGAGAGAGCGAGACAGAAAGAGAGAGAGAGGGGAAGTCGAGAGAGAGAGGTGTGTTTCCTGATGTATAAATTAAGCGCACATAACTTCTCCTCCAGGTCACTGAAACAACAGAGCCGTCACCCGCCTGCCAAGTATGAATGCGGGGTGCAGAGAAAGACATAAATGACCCATTGTGAGTGTGTACGTGTGCGAGTGTTTGCCTTTGCCCATGGATGTGAATGTGTGTGCAAAAGCGTGATCATTTAAATGCATCCATACAAAGGTGTGTGTGCAGGGTATGTATTTCTGCATGTGTTAGAACATATGTATTTTTTTACAGCATGTGTGTCAGTGCGTGTGTGTTGGGCTTGACTGGATTTCTCAGTGTGTGTGATTAGGTGATCGCTGCTTTATATTCCCCACAGAGGAATAAAGAGAGTATTCCCCCTGAAAAAACAACAGCACACAAAGGGTCCTTTGACAAGGCAGTGTGTGTGTGTGTGTGTGTGTGTGTGTGTGTGTGTGTGTGTGTGTGTGTGTGTGTGTGTGTGTGTGTGTGTGTGTGTGTGTGTGTGTTTGGGCAGAGGGGGGTTAGCGGTGCAGGTCTTGGACCCTCTGAACTCCCCTCAGCTGTGATCCACTGCTAGCGAGGCTTGACAATACCTTGTATGTGTATGTTAAGACAACATTACTCAGGCTGCCCTGGCTACAGTCAAACGCTAAAAGGCAGAACTCCGTCTTCACACTACTTTGCATTTTAATGACACATTGATGATACAGTTCATTCTGTGTTTTTTTTTTTTTTTTTTTTAATTTGATTAACTGTTCTGGGACATTTCTAAAGTGTGCTTCTACTTCAGTTAGGGAATTCCTACATTTCCCAGAACCCCTTTGAACAGCCACAAAGAATCCCCAAAGAAATGACTCACAGGCCTCTCACTCCATAGAACCTTAATTTCCTCTTGTTAGTGGCTGGAAAAGTTCAAACTTTCTCTAGATGCACACGGAGGCTGTGTTTTTGTACTACACCTTAGACCTGTGGTCTCATTTGTTGGGGATGGTATGTTTTTTCCTGGAACAAGACCTCAGCAATTACATTTATAGGTATATTTGTACATGACAATCTTGGCCAGTGCAGGTTCAAATGTATGGATAACATCTTATTCTCGTGTCAGACACCCCCCCCCCACCCCCCCCCCCCCCCCCCCCCACCCTCTTTTATCAGTTCCTTCCCTCTGTTCCTCTCCCCCTCTCACTTTGCTGTCAGGGTATAATGCCATGTTGCACCGGTGTCACCAAGTGTTAATACCTTAGCTGTCATCACGAAATCTCATGTCTCCTGCCCCTGCCCTTCTCCACCCCTATATTCATCCCTGTCTCCTCTCAGCTGCTCACGTCAAAGGTTACTGCACCTGCATCCCTCCATCCCCTTCAATAAAGATAACGATTAGTAAAAAGTAGCCGGACAGACTGACAAACGGACGGATACATAGATAGATGCTTTCCATTTTCCCCTGAGATCAACGCTGTACCACACACAGACAGACACACAGGGGGATTATTTGGGAAAATTCCAGGGCATTTGTTCCAGAGTGGCACCACGGGCCTCTGAACACCGGCCATTCAGCTAATGTCACTGTGTGAAAGCATCAATCTGTCAACAAAACCCTACTTTGTAGGTCAAAAGGCTTTCAGCATTGCCGCAAAAGACAGAAAAAAAAGGGGGGAAAAAAAAACAACGGCTCCACATTTCACCAATGAGTGAGAGAAAGAGGCCTCGAGTGAGACTGAAAAGAGAAAATTGTTACCATTACCTTGGAAAGGCAAAGAAAGTACAGCATAGAAAAAAAATTTCTCCATGAGAAGGAATAATCAAGATGGTTATTTTTCCGCCAGATACCGCTGCTCCCTTGCATTATCAAAATTGATGGTGCCTATAATTTTACAGGGGGAAGACACTGAGAAAGAAAGCGGTACGGAAGGCCCTATTGTCAGGCCGCCACATATCAAACACTGTGATATTGTAGCAGTTAAGTGGCAATTTTGTTAGGTACAAGCCGATTTTTTTTTTCTTTTCCTGCCGGGTGATGCCACTCTGTGCTTTTTTAGTGACCTCATCTGGTGAAGAGGACTCACGGACCTGATCACAATCACATAAACCCTCACTTATGTACGAATGTTGCATTTGCCTGTTACATTTTGATTTTAAAGTTTACCTGCGTGCATATTGACATTCTTCACATTGAGATACAGTCATTTAAATGCTGTACAAACAAAGGTTATGTTAAAAAAAAGACCTTTACAGACAAATTTATACCTGTTTTAATCCATTAATATCTGTCATCAATACTTGTCATCCTGCAACGAATTCAAAACCTCATTGTACTGTGACTACACCTACAATTTATTTTGAATGAACAAAGAGAAACCAACTATTCTGGAGAACCATTTTACAGAGACGGGACTCAGATGGAGATATGTCAGAGACAAAACAAGAGAGATGACATCAACTAACGAAACAAGGTTCTAATCATCAGAGTTACACGCACATGAACAAACACACACCTCTCTGCCCTCAGGAGGTACACTATCTGCTGTAGGAAGTCCCATGCAGACACTTCCTGCTGGTCCCAGGAACAATGGCTATTGTCGCAGACTGCGCCACTCTGATATGCCGTGACCTCACCTCCACGTCTCAGCTGACAATAAATCCTTCACCTTTAAATGGAACAAGCGATGATAGATTAACGAGGTAACGGTGCCAAAGCATTAAAAAAAACAAAAAAACAACAGCATTTGGGTTAAAAATGGTAAAGCACGCAAGACTGAGACAAAAAAGGTTGGTTGTTTTCTTGCGAAGTATTTTGTAATGTTTTTTTTCTAAGATTCTCTAATTGTTTGTCTTGTTTCCAATTTAGCAGCAGTCCCCAGGCGCCAGAAATCCAAGGCAGAAAGACAACGCCGTCACTCTGACTCACTCACGGAGCTGAAATGTTTCAAATAACTCACACATATAACAAGAGCTTCAGAAGTACCTTCTGCAGCTGCTCCACATTCCTGCCTTCAAGAGTAAAACGCCTATAGAATCTTTACAATGATAACAGACGCAGTGTAACTTTACAATTTATTCTTTTTTGAAATAGGACCAGGAAAACACCTACTCCTTGTTGATAGATTATTGTGCTTGAGATCTGAAAGTAATGCTAATACACACTACAAGACAAACACTGGGTGTAGTCCAGTTCCAGTGCAGTTTGTGTACATTAGAGTGCCCACCTCTTCCTCCTTCTGTGTTCTCTTTTCATGTTTTTTCTCCCCTAAAATCACTTTTTTTTAACCAATTTTGTTTGTGTAAGAATTCCATTGCATGCGAAGGTGAACTATCTGACAGGGAGCATGAGATGTAAATGGTCAAATGATGCTTTTATAAGCTTAGAGCTTTTCAGACAAACTGGTCTTCTGCTGTTGGCCACTGTACCAGCTGGTATTTCCCTGCTGCACCAGAAACAAACTGCAGGTTTTAGGAACATGATCATGATGAAGTGAGTTCATATGGAGCTTTACACACGTGTACCACACATTACATTCGTTTCCTCAGACAATCCAGGGGATTCAAACTTCTGTGCTGCCACGTGAAACAGATAGAAAAACTCCAGATAACATATTGAGAGAAAGACAGAGAGAAAGAAATAGCATTGTGTTCATTAATCAGCTGATGACACAGCTTCAGTGGCCTTAGTAGAGTGGGAAATAATGGAACACAACCAAGCTCCCTTACCTTATGTTTAGCATGATCCTCCAGGGTGTTAGAAAATGGTTCCAACGTTTGACAGTGCTTTTTTTTTTTCTCACTGTGACACAGTGCACGCATGTATGTGTGTGTGTCTGTGTGTGTTTCAGCATCCCTTCGTCCCCATCTGTACAGAGCAGCTGCCGTCAGGATGCTTCTGGGGATTAAACGCCCCTCTCAAACACAATCTGCCTTTCCCCCACCACCCCATCCACATCTTCTTCACCTTTCCACCTCCACCCATTTGTCCTTCTCGTTCTCTCGCCATCTTCCTCTTTCATTGTTTCATCTTATCAAATGAGTGCTGACTCTCTCATTTGTCTTCCTCCTAATATTTTAAAGTCAGTCTGCAGCTATTGTGCAACATCCTCTCTGCCCAGATGACAGCATCCATGCTGCATGCATCCCATGTAAAGTGTACAGGCTTTGTATCTTAATGTGGACCCACTCAGATTGACTGGACACTACTTCATGAGCTGCATTTACTGCAGATCATGTGGCCTGTGACACTGTCTGTAATGGCCCTGTATACTAATCAATGACTGGGGCATTAAAGCTGCGCTAATTAATGTTTTTATGCAAACAATGAGTCAGATGACTGTGTTAGAAAACAACTGTTTGCCATCATGTTGGTCATGTCAACTTTATTAGGTGATAATGTGTCAAACGTAGGGCAGTTGTGATCCCAGGTGTCGTCCAGTGTTTGTTACACTACCTTTGCATTTCTTCAAACCTTCATATTTATTCATACATAAATGAAACCAGTTCGGATTTTTTATTTGCACAGTCTCCATTGTCCATAATCCCATCATGTCTGAATAGGCTCAACACTTGATCAAATCCACATCCACTATAAAATCCAAATCCTTTCAAATCCCTTAGTGAGATTATCTTTCAACAACTTTGAACAACATAAGTCATAAATAACTAAATGTTTAAGAACTTAAACTCAAATATTGATATTGAACTACACAGTAAATTCCAGTACTTAATTTTAGCAGATATAAACCAGATATAAACTACTGTTACAATATTTGAGCTGTTGAAAATGAAGCTATGTGAATCCAACCCGATGACTGAAATAGAATCATGGACATATAACAAGTGTTACATTTTTATGGGACTCAGAAACAGTGTGGATCGAGCCAAACTGCTTTCAGTGTTCACCCTGTCAAAAATCCCTCACAGTCTCTGGGTCCAACAGCAATGACTGATACAAACATAAATCTGCACCTCTGAGTTTTTCAAAAGATGAGATTAAATTTGAAAAGAAAAAAAAAACCATACTTAGTGTGAAGGAAGAATTTTAGGTTTTATGTGTGGACAGGACTGATTTTTTTTTTTTTATGTGTGAAAACATTATGTGCATGTTTGTGAGAAAAACTCTGTGTGACAGAAAAAGAAGTAAATTGTGTGCATGTGAGTTGTGTGTGTGTGTGTGTAGTGAGTGTGAGCATGGCTCGAGGGATGAGTGAGTTTTATCCTACTGTCAGAGAGAATGTGTCAGATTTCAACTCCTTTGTTCCTTGTCGCCGAGCCTTGTCGTTATGTCTATCCGCGAGTGTGTGTGTATATGAGTGTGTGTCTGTGTGTGTTTGCCTGCCATCCCTGTCGGCTTTAGTTATTAGTCACTGGCTCTGTCGAGAGGCGCCTTTTTTTTTTTTTTCCAAATAGTTTTGAAGTCATAAATCCATAAGCAGACAGATGTAAGCTGGCGACCAAATACAGAAATATATTAGGCATTCCCCTGGATCCAGCAAGCTGCTTGATGGGACATAAATGCAATCATATCCTTTCTCCCAAATCCCTCAGAGCTTTCACATTCTCCCTTCACCACTGCTGATAGACTATTAAGATACAGATGCTACTGCTGTATACACTACACTAAGTCGGTTGAGATAATTCTCATGTACACTACATGTCTTCCCTTAAATTTTGATACACTGCGTCTTCTCTGAAGTGCTGATAAGACATTTGAGTGGAATATAGCAAGCATTGTGGTCCAAAGCGTCGTGTGGGCGCTCAGCGTTGGACTGACTGCAAAGAAAAAGCAAAATGAAAGAGACATACTGAGTGAGCTCTTTTTTTTTTTCAAAATAAGGTTATTTAGAGTAGCATGTTGCAATCAAAATGGAAAGTGAGGTGAATTTCCGACTTTTGAAGGGGTAATCTGTCAGTGTGTGAAAATGAGAAGCAGATAGTTTACATCCTGTCTGCCACCCAAAATCTAAACCCTTTGAAATCATTATACTCCTATTACTGTAATTGAGTTTGAGAATAATACCAAATGCTTCAATAATACCAGATTATGAATTCATTATGATATGCTATAATAATGATGCCAGATGCTGCTGTTTTGTCTGGCCGGTAAATGAATCTAATCCAAACTGGACATCTGACAATGGAGGTTTTCATAACCCCTAAATGACTTTCCCTAAATGGTTTTTAGGTTGTATTCATTTGCAAAAACACTAATTAAACGCAGAAAAGACACAGGAAATCAGAGCTGGCTGCAGCTTGGAGATTTCAGGTGGATGAAAATCCCAAATTGCAAAAGTCTGGTTATTTTGCTTTTGTGACTCAATCACAGATTAGATGTTCACTATTATTCCACTGGAAGTTTATAATTTGCACAACTTTCTTCATGAAAGTAAGGCATACAGCTTTGTCATAGGTTAAAATAAGAAGAAGCCGTTGCTAATCATCATCGTTATTAGTTTTCTGGACATATCTTAACATAAAACTGAACACTGCCGACATGTGATGAGCAACTGATAGAGAAGATGAAAACAGGAAATAGACAAAACGTGCATTTATTTATTTAGAAACAAAAGTCTGACAAGGAGACTGATCTTTATTCAAAACTACACAAAATGTAAGTCTTTGGCTTTTACTTGAAAAAAAGGTTAGAAATTGTATTAACATAGGATTAAGGAAATGTGTAAAACAAGGAGCTTGATAATAACAATGGGAGTTCCACTGTGTCACTGCTGCCTCGGGTCTGCTTGCAGACACACACAGAGGTGGTTTTGGAACAGGAAGCGCCGCCTTGACCCTTTCTTCCTCCATTGCGCCTTGTTTATGTTCCAACGACTTCCTGCATTTCTCTGTCATTTCTCAGGCTTGGAATAGCACGGCCGGCGGATGGATACATCGTGATATATTTGTCTAGCGGAGTGTATACGTGTAGAAGTAGCAATGTAAGCTGAAGGGAGAGCTGCTTCCCAATAACTGGAGATTGCTGTGGTGTAATTGTAATGTTGGTTTCCAGTCACTAGAGGGTGGTTAAGCCTGAGCTATGTGAGCAGGATTCATCTGTGGAGATACAGTACATGACAGAAGGTAAGATTATTGACACGTCTCGCAAAATGATCTCTCCTCTGTCTGAAATATATTTAGCTTTCAAGCTAAATGTTGTCTGAAGTTTGGAAATGCAGCATTTAATGTCTATCAGGACACATTTCAGATCTTGTTACTTAAATTAGAACCTTTACCACCAAATTTTATTACCAGTCATATTTTTTTTTGCAATTTTCTCTATCATACTTGTCAAGCTCTCCTGTTGCATCATTAAAATAGTAGACAATATTAATCAACCCACAGCGTGAATGTAATTTGTATGTGTGTATCTGTATATGTGTATATTTCCTGCCTTCCTGTGACAGCAGCAGGAATGAAGCACAGGCCAAATATCTTTTCCATCTCAACAAGTTAATAGACATCCTGTAGCTGCAGGGACACTGCAGTTTCCCTGCAGCTACTTGAAATGACATAAATCCACTTGATCCCTGAGAAGTTCAAGCATATTTCTGTTGAAATTGGTGAAGAAGATTTAGTGGTGTTTTTCTTTTTGTTTCAAGATACTGACACTCAAAGCAATTTGCAAAACAAGTGCGACTTCACTGGAGAAAAACATTCTAATCTTGAAGGAGAAATTATGAGACTAATGTTTCCGCAGTGAATTGACTGAGTTGGTTTGCTGCAGCTATTAGCCAACAGAGGAGTGATTCGTGCATATGAAGGTTTGATCATGGGTGCCATGATCATGGTGCTAATTTTAGGAGGGGGAGGGGTCCGCTGTTCCAGGAGGGTGAGGGGATCACCCTACCTTGTCACCCCAGCAGGGTGTCATTTGGCTGGGCTCTTAAGCTTCAGGCCCCCAGGGGTCTGGCACAGGCTGCCAGATCTTGGGAAGGTAGCTGTATTACAAGCTACTCAAAGAAGTTAGGGGCAAAGAGTAATACATAGTGTTCAGTGTGTGTGTGTCTGCTCCTTCTACTCTTAATAATATCAAAGACTGGCTGCCAAGCTGTTTCGGTCCATATATTTACCACAGAAAATGATGAATTGACCCATAACATTGAATTCTGCAACATTTTTGCTCAATGATGGGTATATGATTAGTGGTTACGTGTAATGCAATTTTTCTGTAATGGATGAATTACATCAAACACATTATTGCTGTCTGAAATTTTGAATGGATGATAAGAATTATATGGCATCATAAAATCTTTGCTATCTTCAAAGGAATCTGTGGAATTGGCTGAGAGGTTAGAGACAGCTTTGTGTGCCAAGAAAACAGAGGAAATTGACAATGAGACCCTTCTCAGATGGAGCATTACAAGTTATGTTCCTATCATAGCCCTGACTTCCTGATTCCCATCCCTCCCACACACACACACACACAAACCCCCAACAACATCCATGAAACTATACAGAGAGGGGAGCGACAGAGAGAGGGCTGGACATTATGTTGATTTGGAGCAGCTTTAAACAAATTAGAGCATTTCTGATGCCCAGTTTTGAAGTTAAAAGACCAGCACTGGTTTTGGAGACATTCCCAAACAATCCCAAAAATGGAAACTCCTATAACTCAATTGCTTTGTGAAAAAACAGATTAGTATGTCAAATTAGCATGAAAACATGTAGGTCTTTGTTGTACAATTAGACAGAGAGGCAGTGTTGGAATCAGGGTTTTAAATATACGGAGGTCATGAGTTCATGTCCCTCAGAGAAACCCCACCCTCCACTGCAATAAAGTCTGGAAATGACGGAGACATGAAATAAAATATATGATGGATAAAATATGTCAGTTTCCAAGTAGAGAAATAGACTAAATGAAACATTTTCATACTGTGACTGCAATCTCAAAAGTCCTGAAATCTCCACTGAGTAAAATTTGTGAATGCACTTCAAACACCAGACCTGGACACGAGGAGGGAAATGGAATAACGGCATAAAATTAAGAGAAAAACAACCCATTTGAGCCCTTGGTAGACCCACTGGTGTATTTTATCATTCTACCATTTCACCACACTCCTCCTCCCAGAGCACCTGTGCTCCTGTTTTAAATCTGCACATACTCCAGATTCTAGTGGCTAAATGAAACTGAATTGAATTGAGCTGAGTAAAATTTTGGGGTGGAACATTTTTCAGCTGAGGGCAAGAATCAAACAGGTAGACTTTCAGAAGTTAGGACACATGTACAGGCACAGTCACACACATGCAGAAAAACAGAGAGAGAGAGAGAGAGAGAGAGAGAGAGAGAGAGAGAGAGAGACAGGTAGATAGATAGATAGATAGATAGATAGATAGATAGATAGATAGATAGATAGATAGATAGAGAGAGAGAGAGAGAGACAGGGAGAGCCTGTTCCCTGAGCTACCTAGCTGCTAAACACTGAAGAGAGGAGGGTGAATTTGGATTGACATCCCAGTTATTGCTCTTGACATTTGTGCATCGTCCAGGCGCATATGTGCAGTAAAAGCCGCACCTAGGGGAGGTTGTGTGTGTGTCTCTGTGTGTGTGCGCATGTGTGTGTGTGTGCTGATGAGCTGAGCGCAGCTGAGGACAGTCAGTGAATGAATAATAAAGTGTGTCAAACTTGACCTATGCGGTCACTCTATTTAGATGTTCCCTTGTTTGACCGCTGCACACACACAGACACACACACACACATCCAAAGACAAGGCCTCTTGTGTGAGCTAACTTCAGAATGAGGATAAGCCAATGAGTGCCTTTGTTTTCTCCAGCTTTAACATACAGTAACTGTTGAACTGTGAAAGTGAATTGGACAGGGATCAACCATATAATATAGTTTTGACAGCCTTTGAAGCGCATCCGCTCTGCCCCCTCGCTTTTACTGATTGCCCCTGAGCCCTTTTTCTCCTCTGCACAGGCATACTGTGGCATTTACAAGGTACAGTGGGCAGCAAAACACACATTAGAAACAAGTAAGCATACACGGACAGAGGGAGAGAGGTACAGTGAGTGACGCACAGGGTGAATCACTTTCTGTGGCTGAGCGAAACAGTGATGTAGTAGTAAATAAAAAGCTCAGTGAACGATGATATGTAGCTGGTGAGCATCACAAGACAAACACCAATGCACACAAAATAATCAACAAGCACCCTATTTATAGCAATGAAGATGTATTTTATTCCTATTGACTCTTTATTATCTATTTTATATCTCTACAAATGATTCGGCTGAGCACTCACAAATTTTCTTTTGGTATTTTTCTTTTTATGAAAATAATAGCAAAAGGCTAGAGACACAGGAACATCCCTGCATGTAAGTACACTGTTGCTACATTGATTTAATAAAATACAAGAATAAAATTTGTGAGTGGATCTTTGCTGCTGGCTGTTAGCACACTTAAAATCAAACTTAATATAAGGGCAATGTGAACTCGAACTGGTTCAGCATGGTTGAAATCTGCTGATCAAAGCCCTCAGCACATTGCTCACATCATTTTCCCATCAGCTCATCATACTAGTTCTCTGTTTGGACCAATTCTCACCTGTAAGAAGTACAGGCACATTAGATTTCTTATTACTCAGAGTGACCTTTCTAATAACTCTAGGTAGTTGTGTTGTAGTTATTGTAAGAGTTGGACCAAATAGGCCAATTTCCTACAAAACAAGCTGCAAAATGAAACAAAAATGACAACAGTCAGAGCTACTGTCATTCCTTTTGATTCTGATTGGTTACTCCGCTGTAAGCCAAACACCAGACTCAAGTCACCTGTCTCAACTTCTACCTGAAGACGTTTATATTTTTAATTTTTCAATTTTTAATTTCATTTGATTTATTCATTCATTTTTTTTTTTAACAGATGGAGGTTGATTCGTAACCGGTTTCCGCTTAGGTAGGCCTCCGATTGGTTTATGTGAAGTTCCGGCGTTAGATCAGCCAATGAGTGAGCTAGAAGAGGGCTGTATCGACCAATGGAAAAGGCGGATGCGGGCTTTTTAAAAATTTCATACGACGAGTAAACAAATCCTACCTTACAGGAAGAGAGAGCACGGCTAACGTTACTAACTTTTTACAGCCATGTCTAGAAAACGGTGAGTTTTACATTCTCAGTAGATAAAGTTTTCATTAAAAGTAAGTTTTAATGTGCTGGTAGAAAACGGCCGTCTTTGCAGTCCAAACATTCACTCTGCTTGTAGCTAAGCTTTTGCCTCCACCAACTGACTCCACAAACATTTCGTAATTGCAGGTCTTGAAAAGTTTTAAAAAGACATTACTTCTCTTCTTACTTCTCTGCAAAAACCTTTCATTGAAATAAGTCCTGAAGACCTGTAGGTTTGGTTCATTATGACCAAGTGGGCATTTTAAGACAAAGCATTATCGTGATATAGGCACAAAAAGACGGGTGATAATTCTGCGTGGCTTTACCACAACACCTGTCAATGCGCAGTGAAAGGTGTTGTGGCTTTACCACAACACCTTTCACTGTGCATTTGATTGTTAACGCGCTAATGCGGTTGTAAGGTAATCATGATGTAACAGGAGCAATAGCTGGCTAGTTTGTTAACCTGCTAGTCAGTCAGAGGAGTCACTGTTGCCAGCAGAAGCTTGGCTTCCTCCAGCAGCTATGGTTACATGGACAATAAAGCTTTGTGTGGAGTTGACATAACATAACAACCCCTGATACTGACACATTTAAAGTTATTCCTCTTGACAGTCTACAGCTGCATCTTGCTTCGGGGCACAGTTCACCCACTATGCTTTCAATCCTGTTTGCAAAATGAGCTCTGACCAATAAGGCTATCCAACTGTATTCTAATAGTCACAGAGCCCGTGGGACCACTTTGGACTGTAATTGTTAAATCTTGGGATGCTAATGAATTCTCATCATTATGATTCATTGTAAAGAATTATTTAGCTTCATGCTGTTGCTGTGTGTGTGGTTGAAGTTGACAAATGTTTTTGAGGAGACCTCGGCTGGCCTGCTGTACTATAGGTAGCTGTTTGGCTCAGTGGCAGTGCCTGCGCTGGAGAGGAAACAAACTGACGTCTCCTCCCCATGGTACCTCAGCCTTGTGTAATTTGCCCAAACCTTGGTGTGCTTGTGTCTCTCTGTGTGTGTGTGTGCATGCATGCATGTGTATGTAATGTGAAGTGAAGTGAAGAGAGAGAGCGGGAAAGAGGTGGAGTGGCGAGAGAGACAGAGACAGAGAAGTGACACAAATCAATGTGAGCACCCAAACCACCATCACCAGCAGCAGCAGCAGCAGCAGCCTCCCCGACCTCCATCACCTCTCTGCCTTTCCCTGGGAGAGACGGACAGAGACAGAGTCACAGGAAAGACAGTCTCCTCAGCAACGCAGCATCCGGTAAGTCGTTACAGAGCTAGAAATGCCTCCCACTGTATACAACTTGTGGAAGCGATGTCAACATGGGTGCGTTGGCAGTGTGACTCTGCTCTCTAAGGCGCACGGTGCACAGAGCAGGGCAGACAGTCGTGGCTGAGCGCCTTTTTCTGCTATTCCCGTACACCAGCTCCTTTCCACTGCTTCTGTCACCGCTGCCGCTGCCGTGGCAAAAGAAAAAAAATAACCCTCGGAACAGGACAGCGAGAGAGCTGCCGCCGCCGGTCCTCCTCCATTCATATGTTGTAAAGCCTGCTGGGGATTAGGGATTGGATTGAGGGAGGCTTTTTTGCGCCAATCACCACCCTGCCTCTCGGAAAGCATAGAGGAGAGAGAGAGAGTGAGATAGAGAGGTAGTAGAGAATTAGTTCTCTGCGAGGCGTTGCGTGAATGTTGCTTTAATATTCACACAGAGATTTTGAGACTTTGCCTGTGGTATTGATTAGTGTTGCTACATTCATTTTAATATTCTTTTTAAAGAATTATGATTGTGGTTTTGCAGATTTCAGATCATTAAACAGCTTTAAAGTTACTGACTGTCATGTATACTGTACATTCCTGTCTACCTGAGTGACAAGTGTTGAATATTTTCCACGTTCTAAAAAGTTTTTAGATTTCTTTCTTTCCATTCTTTTAAGCTCTGAAAATCCTAACATTTAGCCTTAAAATCTGCTTATTATTGTACTAACACTACAGCTGTTGTTATAGTAGAATGTAATCTACCTGAAGTTCAGTATTTATCTACAGTGAGGTGGTGCAGTCAGTGTAGGTAAATAAATAAATGGTGTACATTCCAGTGGCAAAGCTGAAAGAACAGAAGTCCAATTGGTCGACAAATACTTTTTTTCTCCACTGATTTCTAGCTGTCTTTTTCACATACCACAAAAGAAGAAGACTGCTTAGAATCAACCGCAGAGAGGGAATTTTTCATCTGTGTTCATACAGTACATGACCTTTATAATGAGCCACTACTCCATTTCACACCTTTTGTGTCTGTCTGTGTCAAACACCTGGTGTGTCTATGTGTCAAACACCTTTCTAACAAGCCTTACATGCCCCGATGTCCTGCCAGCTAAAGCCTAGCCTTTATGGCTTAAGCACCGTGTGTGTGTGCTCGCGCGCGCACGCTTGTGTGGATTTGACCACAGGAACTTCCTTGAGCTGTGTGCCTTTTTCATTAAGACTTTAGAGACTAACTTTGCTCTCCTCATTCATTGACGATTTTGGAAAAAAATTGGAAGAGCTCGCTGCAGTAAAAATCAAAGCTGTTAAAGTCTGAATTGACTTCAGCCCTGTTTGGTTCGGGAGCTCTGCTCCTGTGTGAGTGCGATCTACTTTTTTCGCTGCTAAAACAAACTGCTGAACCATTTCTGCTATTGAGCAGCATTGCCTCGTCCCATTAGCACGGGCTGATCTGACCTATAGAACGTCACTGAGGTAAAATCATTTTTCTCCATTAGAGAGATTTAACTTTAATTTATGCGTGACAAATGGGAAAGATTAAGTAGCTTTACTTTGAGTTCTGACATACTGCACTTCTGTCTATGCATTTTATTATTAGATCTGTTCTTCTCTGTTTTATACTATATTCAGAGTTTCCTACACCCACTGCGCTCATTTTATTTGAAGAGCCAATTGCAGTCAATGCTGAGTCATACTGTATCAAGACTGAATTGTGTGTACTATTTATAGTCATACAGTATCAGTTGCTGCTGCCTCCCATTTGTTATTGTGGCCGGGCGAGCTTGGCAGCGGTGGATATTGTTATCAGGCCGTAGCATCAGGGATTGGTTTCCGCTCCGTTTTCGACAGTGATGAAAACACAAACATGTACTGTACACAGAAATGCACAAACGCAACAGGGTTTGTTTGTTACATGAATGCGTGTACGCGAGTGTGGAGTGTATGCATGTCCCGGGGCCCACCGAGCGAGACGCATTGTTAGATGCAGGTAAGAGTCAGACAGAGAGAGACATCTGTCAGTCTCTGAATGGTATTTTCCCAATGCGACTGATGATGCTCTTTCTCTCTCTCTCACTTGCATACACACACACACACAGACACACGTAGACTAAGGAAGGCTCAGGTGAGAAAGCTGAGCATGTTTGAGTGTCAGTGCTTTAACGGGGTGTTGATCTCATACAAGACAGGAAGCAGTAAACAAATCCTCCAACATGTGGCGGCTTGCTGGAGCATACCCCTCTCTTCTTCTCCCTCTATCAAAGACTGTTTGTGTGACTTATGGCATAATGAAATATAACAGCTGAGTGAGACTTGGAAGAGTTGTTAGTGCGCTTGAAGTGGAGTTTTTGGTGAAGGAAATTGTGCAATAAACAGCTATCAAAAAATGTGTTTAATAACTTTATAGGCTTCCAAAATCAGCTGATGGCAGGAATATGTATCTCCTTGCCTGTGTGCATGTGCATCCTTGTGCATGTGCACGTGATAGAAATGAAACCAGCAGCCACTCATCAAAACATTGCTCCATAGCGTTGTAAGTGGATAAAAACCTCCACCGGATACCTTTAACTTTCAGTGCACTGAGTACTGTAAATGGAAACAGCATCCTGTGTTTTAGTGTGGTGACTTTCAAAATATCAGCATTGACACTGAGGTGCAGCCCATTTTGTTTAACCCAGCTCTCAGCTGTTAAGTGATGGTGTAAATTCAGGAGAAGTAACAGGGAAGTTTTACCTGGTTTCACCTCATCACTGTACTTCATAAAAGCACAAGTACCTACTTAAGTGTCCACTTTGTTCATTGAGTCTCCTTGCCTTTAGTCTGTAACCTTATCTTGTTCTCTTCTCTCGCTATCCATCTATCTAATGATCTATCTATCTTTTTTCTCTTTCTCTGCATCTCTCTGTATCTCTGCAGACTTTGGAAGAGGCTAAGGAGTGCGTTGCCAAGATGTATGAGTTATTAGACTAATGAGCTTAAGTGGCTTGTCCTAACATTGTCTTTCTCCAACACATAGTCATACAGAGGCTTAGGAGAACACACAAAGCAAGAATAAAAAATTAGAATGAAACCACAATACCAACACCCCCTCCTCTCCGTTTTCTCCCTCTCTCTATCTTTTTTTTTTTGAGGTCAGGATTAAAATTCATCCTAAGTAACTGTTAACTTCCCCTCCTGTTTTGCAAGAACGAAGTGATCCATTGTTATTAAATCGAGAGATGTGCCTCATGCTTTTATTCCCCGTGGCAGCTTTTAGGAAGTGAGCTGTTACAATATTTGACTTAAAAAAAAAAAAAAAAAAGGCAAATCTCCTTAAAATAGAGACCGAAACTGGGGCAGATGAAGTATAGTGTACGTTGCAGGATGAGAAGTCGCTGGTTGGAGGACGAATGTAGAGTCAGGAGACTTGTGTGTGAAGTGTGACATAACACTGAAGTCTCCATTAGCTTAGAATGAGCTTTGGTCTTTGCTAGATGACACTTGAAGCTTGGAGTTTGTGTGTGTGTGAAGATTTCCCAGTGGTTTCGGAGGTAAATATTAGCGCCCGTGATGCCAGTCAAACACAGACACCAGAAAACCAGTCGGATTTCATCCCATCAGTTTCATCTCTCGGCTGTGGGCTTGGAGCCTCAACTGTAGGTGAATTTAATCTTAAAAATAATCTTAATATAATAATAACCAGGATTCTTAATATACATCAGCCAAGCAAGGTACTGAAAAGGCTTTGTATTTGTCTTTTGTGTCTTTGAAGTAACAACCCAAAATACACCACAGGTGGTATTTCACCAACACATCCTGTTGTGTTGTTTTAATATAAGGCTGTTTTTGGTCTGAACGTTTGCTTAATATTTGGTCAATCTATCAGTCTTTCATTATAGTGTGTCCTTTAGCTCTAGGTTGGCTCTAGCCAAGTGAAGTGCTGCTTAATGATCCCAGAGGTCTCATTATTCCAATTTTTTTTAGATGAGATTATCTATAGACATCTGTGAGACTGTCTACGTGAACTTGAGGATGTTAAAGGGTCAGTGGAGCGACTTAACATTCCAGTGGAAGTCTTTAAGTCCTTTTTGTTGCTTTTTCAAACCCATGGATAGAACAGAATATTTTTGTATAGACAAAAACACACAACGGAGAACCTTGTAGTCAATGAGAGGGTCAAGCAGCTCCCACCCCTTTAAACAAAACAAAAAAACAAACAAGCAAAATATGATCGCAAAAACAAAAAATAATGAAACAAGAACCGACAAAAAGAAGTACACCCCTTGAGGCCTTCCTAACGAACCAAAGTCCAAGTCGGACAGAGGCCGCCTATTTCCAAACTTTTTTTTTCCCCACGTTTCTTTGTGCATCAAACTCTTCAAAAAAACATAACAAGCTGCTTTCATGGATCAAACGAGACCAGCAGTGCTCATTGTGCCAAAGCAGGATATAAAAAGGAGACAGGGAGACACTGAGAGAGGGAGAGGGAGAGAGAGAAAGAGAGAGAGAGAGAGAAATACCTTATTATTGTTATCAAAGTAAAGCCAGCTCCTCTCCTGCTGCTCTTATGGGACCTCTCTCACTCTCTCTGCTTGTGGACCCAGGGGAATCTAAACATGACCCGCATATACAACCCCCCCCTTCTTCCTGGAACACACACACGTGGGCCTGTCTTGGTGCACGTCGTTTCATTTGTGAAATTAGTCCATTCTCTCTGACCCTGTCTTTTCATCAGGCGCGGTTGTGCATATTTTAGTCCCTTTCCTGCGCTTGTTTTACTAATTGGTGGCTATACTTTGCCCAACACTGATATCCTTTGATCATCTCAGATCATTACGTTTACCTCATTAATTTGCTCAATGTGATTCCCCCCCCCCCCCCCCCCCCCAAAAAAAAAAAATTTAAGGGTCCATGCAAAATTGGATTAATAATAGATCATATGAGCCAAAAGAAAGTGTAATTCCTTAGTGATTTCTTCTCTACTTTTCTGGCTATTTCTCTCTTTTTCTTATTATTGTGTATCGCTGTCCTGTGGCGGGGAGGCTGGTTTTTAAAGGAAGAGGTCAGTATTTAGGAAAATGTGCTGAGATGGGCAGATCAACATTAGTATGCTTAAAGTAGAGAGTTGGAGTTAGGATGTCAGGAAGTGTTTAGCAAAGCTTAGCACTGGAGGCAGGGGGATACAGCTAGCCCAGTTTCAAATACGCCTATGTGTGTCCTTCTCAAACATACATTAAACATTAGAGACAAACACTGTAATCCATCCAAACTGCGTCAGGTCGACAAATCAAATTCCACTTGCACTCACCAGCTGCGATTGTAATGGCTGTCTGTACTTCCTGTATCACTCTGTTTCTTGTATTTCATCCCTTGTTCAGCATCAATATCTCCTCCAAAGATACCTTCCCTGTAACAACAGACTGTTGTCTGCGCTTTGTTGTTGACAGATCGGCTGACTCGGATCACTCTGTCTTTAGGCGCAACTCTGCATTGTGCTGCGTCTCTCTCTCTCGCTGTCACATTGAGCTCTGTGCCCTCCTATTATCATATAGATAAGTGAATGTTTGTGTTGTGGCAAGACGGTGAAAGCGCGGCTCTAATGTAGCGTATTGTGCATGATGTTAAAATTGGCCCCCGTCGCCTCTGCCATTCAAGCAGCCTGCTCCTCAGCCATAGTTGTAAACACAATCACAGGAGATTGTGAGTTTTTTTTTTTTTGTCTTTTCAGTGAGCCAAAGACAGTACATGTTTGTGTCTTTTCTCAGTAACTTGGTTTTGTGATGTGAAACGGGCCATTTTGTGTCTTTCACAACAGCATATGTCTTGAATGTGTTTGTGTGTCTGCCTGACTACCACAAGTAGCACACTCAAGGCTGATGTTATAAGTTGTAGTGTGCATTCAACATCTCTGCATTCATTTGTATAGTTGCACATTCTACATGCACGTGTCATTGCATGCCTACACAACACCTACACTTTGCACACTTTGCCTAGTGTGTGCAAAAGTGTGCGTTTGTATCTATGAGAGAACACTGATAGAGTATGTTTAAGCAAGAGGAGAATGCCCTACAGCTCTTATGGCTCAAATAGCCTTTGGGTGCCACTTGTGTGTGGAGGTGTGTGAGAAAGAGAGAGAGAGACAGGAATACAGGAATAGACCACTTTCAAATCCTCCTTCCTCCCAGCGCTCATACACACACTCCCTAAAGTCCAATATTGACTGTCGCATCATTGAATTACACAGCTCTCACAAGATAAATTCACTGGTTAAACTCTATTGTGTCTCTGCGCTGGGTGAGTTAGCTCCAGTCCAGTCCAGCACGGTTCAGATTTGTCCGCCCAGTCTAATCCAGCTTGGCTCAGTCAACTTCAGTCAGTTTTAGCAGAACAGTTTGAACTCAGCCGGAGGAGCTGCAGGCTGTGATGTGATGACTCAGAGATGGAAGGAGACAATCTGTTCCCTGCTCAGCCCCAGGTGTGTGTCTGTGTGTCTGTGTGTCTGTGTCTCTCTGTGTGTCTATGTGGATTAATGCAAATGCTCCTCAAGGATCTGATGCACTGTGATACTGTCAAAAAATTAAAATGACAATTTATGTATGTTTTTGATGTTTTTGACTTTGCTGAATTTATCCATTGTGATTCAAAATGGGCATGTTCAGTGTCGGTAGAAACGAAATGCTAATGCTTACATGTTGCCAAGGTTAAGTAAAACAATCAATTTTCTCCAACTTAGTTCTGAGGATGTGGGGCCTCCGCACAACATCAGAACAGCTTGTTAAGGAGTTAAGGAAACTTTCTAAAAAACTGTTTTCTGAAAGAAACTGCAGCCTCCTCTGGTCGGGAGACATTTCTTTTCTTCAGTTAAGTGTGCAGCTGTGGGTCCACCTGGGCACCAGGGAGGTCTGATTGACTGTTTACTTCAAGAACAAAACTCTTTAAATTTATAATTTTTAGAACTTTTTTGAAACTTTTTTTATGGTCAACATTTGTTTAATATATTTAACATTTTTCTAATGACCTCCCACAGTGCATTAGTTTTTATTCTCAGTGGCAGAGTCCCATGCAGGACTCAGACTGCCTACCTACACATGAGGGATTCACATGAGATGTATCCATGTAATTCAGCACTAGTGTTTGTAATTATATCTGAACATGGATCAGACTTTAATAAAACATGAGTTTGTTTTACTGCACTGTTAACAGATACACCAGTTGCTCTTCTGTTGTATTTCAGCAGCCCAGAATTCTGGGATATGTAGTATAAACTACACTTGCTTTTGTCACCAGTAACCACGGGCGTCATTAGATCAATCAGATCTAATCTTATGAATTACAACTTTAATTCTACTTGTATAGAGCAGTGGAATACCCTTGAGAACTTTTTTTATTGTAACTTTATTTAGTTGGGGTGTTAAAGACTCCAATTGACAACTGAAATCTGAAAGGTGAGAAATTATGTTACAAAGGTCCGTTTCTCTTTGTGTAGTCTACCATAAACAGAGCAACAGTATACAAGTGTGCTCCACCGCTGCCAGCATACTGAGGGCAGAGGAGTTGCACACTTCATTTAAAAGAGAAAATAATTGGAGCTGGGTGGATTGAAAGGATGCTGAAATGAGAAGTGGTCCTTAAAGTTATGTTTGGCAAGGTGATTTCATGTAAACAATGAAAGATAAGAAATTGACTCGGGGCGCAGGGTTCAATCCACCAGAGCTCTCACTGTTGTCTCCTATTTATGTCTCTCTCTCTCTCTCTTCTCACCCACAGAATTAAAAATTTAAAATAAAATTAAAAGCCGGCTTTCTGCTTTTGAAGAAAAAAGGACTTGAAGACTTAATGTTGACATGATGTTGTCTCCTGTAGAAAGAGAGAATAATGGCACAGTTAGGGGCCATTTAACTCCACCATATGTTCACCATAACAACAGTTTCTTTGAATTTTTATGCTTGTGTGAATTTGTGTGTGTGTCTGTCTGTGTTTTCTTGTTTGTCATTTCCACCTGCCATCTCCCTGCTCTGTCTTTTTTACTGTATGTTGTTAATGGGTATCCCTAATAGTGGGTCACAGTAATACAATGTGTATGTGCTTCCATGTTTACATGTGTGTGTCTGAAGCGGTGCATGCACCAGGCTGAGCACAGCTTCCCTCTGATCCAACACCACCACCACCACCACCTCACACTCACAGACACACACACACACTTCCTCCCTCCTCCAATGCGTTCTTCCACTTTCAACATCCTTCCCTTTCTTATGGAAAAGAGCCAATTAAACTTGTGTCTGTTTGTTTTAAACAAAATGGCTTTTAATTAGCACGATCAAAAAGGCTTCTTTCTGCAGGCCCCAGGAGCCACTTTGTAGTTCCCCCTCCAGATCGCACATGGGTTTGATGCCACCTGATAGGACGCCAAGACAATCAGAACACTTTTATAATGAATACACACACACACACATGCACACACTTTATCACTTTGTCTCCATCTATCGCTTGTACTCTCTTAAAGTCTTTTGGTCTTTTGTTGTATTGTTATCACGACCCTTCCTTTCTGTTGCCCACATCCTCTTAATTCTTCCTGTGTTTCTCCTTTCTTCTCTTTTGTCCTCTCTGTCTCTGATCTGTGTTGTTTTAATGACATAGCCCCAGCATGGCTCACTGCTGGGCATGAACTCGTGTCCTCTCTTTTCCTCTTTGGGTACATTCACTTTCCAAATTGATGCTCAGTTTCTTTTCTTTTCTTCTTCTTTTTTTCATGACATTTTGTATCTATACTAAGATGCAATCCTAAGATGTATTTTTGGAGTATGAAGAACATGTTAACACAATATATGTGTTATGTGTGTATATTTTTTAAAAAGCAGCAATAAGTTGCTGTCTCAAAATACTTTTACACTCAGAATGCTCTAATTATCTTTAAATGCTGTGTAGTTTTTGTGGCACAGCAAAGTTGTGCTTTCAAGATAGTGATGTAGTGTAGTAATGGTTCTGTCATGTGGGTGGGGGCTTTGTATTTGCACAGTGGGGTTTGTATTTGACGAGATTCTAAAATGTTTTAGCTTTGTCACCCTACAAGCCTGGAAAAAGAGATTTCGGAGTGTGAGTGTGTCTGCACCTGTGATTGTATATGCTTTGTTTATTTTGCCAGATGCTCTTACACTCCTGCCCGTGTACTGCACATGCTGTACGTTTGTGTGTGTATCTGTTTGTGTGTGTGTGTGTGTTTTTTTGTCTTTCTCTTTGTCTGTGTGTCAGGTGATATCCGCGGTATTGTTGGTCTGCTGCTGACAGTGGCTGCAGGGAGTAAACATGTGACCCAATCAGCTCACTACTGCTCAACTCACCACGGCTCCTAATTGACGTGTGTGTGTCTGCGCGTATTGTGTGTGTGCCTCAGCTGAAATAGGTTCAACTGACAGCTGTCGGGTTGCTTGACTCAATCACGATCTCCTCTGTCTTGCTTTCTTTCACAGATTCTGACGTGCACACACACTCATGCAGACACTGATATGACACAGATACAGTGGAGTCGTGATGAAGAGACCTTTTGGCTATAACTTTATCTACATTATATAATGGATTAAGAATTAAGACTTTGCTGCAGGTTATAATCACAACTGCTAACTGGCAAATATGTATATATATTATCATAGGTACATTAGTGGCTATCTATGATTGGTGACAGCTCTTGATCCCAGAGAGCAACTTAACTGTGTGTTTCAGACACACACTGGTTGAAGGCGTCACATCTGCCTGTAAACCACAATCAGCAGTGATGTCACGGCGCCTGTAGCAGGGCAATAGCTGTTGGGTTCATGTGTACTTTCATATATTTTACATACATGTAAAAGTATATTTGATGGGAGACAGCAGGGATGGACAACTAACTATAGGTGGAGGGGTCCCTGTCTCTCTCTCTCTGGCACTGCACTAATGAGAATGAATGGGCTGAAAGTAAAACAAAGTGCACCAGATTTCTTCAAGATTGTCTAATTCTTTATACACCAGTAACAGTATTTAGTAATTTGACAACAGCAAAAAAATCATCATTAGCATAACAAAACTTTAACTTAAAAAAATTGTCACATAGGGACTTGAATTTAAAATTTAATTGAAATCAGTGCAGCTCTGTTATTTGACCATATGGAAAAACCAAAAGTCCACAACCTTGAAAAGAACATAAAAGCATGTGACAAAATTTCCGTCTTTGCCAATAAGGAAACAACAGTAAGTACCAAATTTTGCCTGGCACTGTGAGATGACTTCTCTCCAACATTACAGAATGCATCCTTGTGTAGTGGCTCCCAAAGTCAACAGTGAGAAGGGGGAGCTGTGACAGTGCAGTATGAGTTGGCACTCACGGATGATTCCTTAGACAAATCCCTGGGCAGTATCCTAGCTTTAATGGCTGCACAAGCCTGATTTATTATATGAGTTAACCCTGACCCTACTCTGCCTCATAGCATCACCTTCATTACTACACACTCTCTCATACACACACACACACACACACATACACCCCTACACTCACGCACAGGAATTACAACTCCATGCACGTGCCTGATAAATGGACAGAAATAAAGTGCGATAGGGACCAATAACAAGACAATACACATGATATGTAAGCTCAGGTTTGGGATGTAGCCGTGTGCGTGTTTGTGTGTGTGTATTTGTGTGTGTGAGGCATTGTAGCTACACATTCTCTTTACCTACTACAGTTGCAGCCTTATTGTTGATATGAGTAGCACTTAACGTAGATCCCATTTGCTCCCAGCCTTCCCTCTCTTTGCTTTTCCTGCAGCTCTCCGTCTCTCTCCGTCACAGCAAGCGCTTGCTTTTGTGGAAGTGTATGTGTGTGTGTGTGTCTGCGTGTGTTAGCGCACTTAGCATAGAGCCCCCTGGTTTCCCTTCATTTCCATATAATTAGATTGTGTGTGAAAGGCTACTTCCAGTGCATTGATTAAGTGTCAGAGGAGAGGAGAGGAGACAAGCATCTCTGGGCAGAAGAGGGGCAAGAGGGGGCACGACACTACAACAACCTGTCACACACAGACACACACACACGCACGCACACAGAAAGCCCCTCCTCTCCTGTCACCGGTATAGAGAGTTACGTCTCTGCAACTGAATAAAGCACTAACAGAAGGATCTGAAAGTGTGTTTGTAATAATGACCCATATTGTGTACAGCATGACATCGCCCCTTCGTTGTACTCTTTTTGTTTTGCGTGACAGAATCGGAGCAGACAGTCTTAGCATTGTGTTTTCTCAGACGGGCCCCCGTTGTCTCTGTCTTAATTTATGTTTTGCTGTGGCTGAGTCTGACTGTGGTGTTATATGACCGTCCGCTATCCTGCCCTATATAAGGACAAAACTACTGGACTGGGCTGAGCTGAGCTGTGCTGGGCTAATGAATTGCAGTCTCTCCACAACTGCAAGTACCTCAAACCAGAGAACATCCTTCCTACACCTCTTGCTTGTCCTAAGCTTTGCCTTTGCATTTCATCTTTGCGTGATCATTTTAGGTTGATGGAATTGGTATTGACACGCTGCTTTGGCTGCACTGCTTTGGTGATTCACTATTTCATTCATTGTCATTCTTATAAACGTGTGTTGTTTTTTGTCTAAATATTAGGTACCTGCTGCCAACAACTTTTATCTTTTCAAATAGTTTGATCATGTGTTTGATTTTCTGCACTGGACCTGCAGGAATTTTGGTACAGGAGGGGTTATATACCACCAGAGTCTTAAGTATTGTACACTGTGGGCCACAAATGGAGCTCAGTGTTTGTCATTGATTATAGTGCCTGTTACTGAGAGATTTTGGCCTGACGGTGGCATAAGATAACAGCTCAGGGGTGGTCTCCAGACTCATTAGAAATCATTATTTAGAGAAAATTAGTTTCTAATCTTTCCAGAAATTATGAAGATATATTACTCTGGACCAAAGTTTAAGAGAGATTGTAAGAAAAACCAACTGCTTTCACCATAAGCAGTTTGAAAACACATTAATGATCTTCTATGGAGTTAACTGTCTTAGGTTTTTATTTGTGTTTGTGTTGTGCTGATCTTTGGCTGGAGCTCTTTCCCTTCCACCCCTGCTTGTGACACCAGGTTTGGTGGAGAGCGAACAGGATTGGACTTGGCAAGTCAAGTGGGGCTGCTTGAAACCCCAGCTGAGTTTTTGGATGAGTTTGGATAACAGTCCTATCAACACACACACACACACACACACACATCTGTACTGTAGCTGCTCTCTGTGCTAAGTGCTAATTAGCAGAACAAAGCATCTGTTGTTCTTTTTAAACACGACAGTTAAATATTTCATCTATCCGTCTGTCTGTACCGATCCTCAGCTCCGCTGGAGGAGCAAGAGGAGGCGAGCTGACAGCACACAGACACACACACATACACATTTGCTGTAAATGTACACATGCATGCACACAAATGAATGTACAAGGCAGCATACACAGAAATAGACATGCTGGGACACACACACACATGCCGCCTGCGCTCTTATGTGAGCTGACAGCAGCATCAGCGTAATGTGCCATATTAAAGTGAACAGGACCTTTACTATAAACACCATCTCCCTTAGAGAGAGAGCTGGAGGCAGAGAGCTGGAGGTTTGGTCTGAGAGAGACAAGGCCAATGGCTAAGTGCTTATTACCCTGCCTCCCCTGACATTTACAAATATGTGTTCTTTGTTCTTCCACTGTCTGAGGTAGGGAAGAGGGGGCGATAAAGAGAAAGAGAGAAAGATCACAACCTGGAGAGAAAGGAAAGGTTAAGTGAGTCAAATGATTTGAGATAGGAAAAAGACATATCTGATGCTCCGTCTGTCTCTCTCCCACCCTCGTCTTTTTCCTCTTCGTCTCCCCTCCTCTTCCTCCCTCCATCTCTGTCTCTCATGGCTTGAAGGAGAAGTGTGGGAGCAGAGCGCTCTCGTCTTGTTAAACGGCTGGCAGATGACAGAAAAATTAGAGGGAATTCGCTCTTGACAGGTTGTTGTGTGTGTGTGTGTGCGCGTTTCTTGTTTTTCTTCCCCCTTTTTTTTCTGCTTCAAATGTTTTTTGGCGGTTTGTTTTCAGTCAAGCTGTCTCTGAAGCACAATGAGTGCAACTGGTGCACGGGCGCACACATACACATACTAAGAATCGTACACATGCACAAAAAAAAAAAAAAAAAAACACGCATGTGCAGTTTTTTTTTTCTTTTTTTTTGTGTGTGTTCTCATAGGAGACGGATCTGATTTTGTGTTCTCAGATTGGTGGCAATGGGAGGAGGGAGAGGAGCCGTTTGCTCACAAAGACGTCTTCCCCTTTGCTAATTATCGAGACAGGCTTTGATTGCCTGTTTGGAAACAGTTTTTCAAACAGCTGTAATGACGATGATTAGGTGGCGCTGCAAATTCCGTGCAGGCAGGGGGAGGAGTGCGCAGTCGGCCCATCCAAACATCTCGCCACCTTGTGCTTATGTGAAGGTGTGTGTTTTTCGCAGTCGTATGTCATTTTGTAAAATTATTTTTACATTACAGTGCAGGCGTCTTCTGTGCGCCTTTCTCCTCGTCTGTTTTGTAAGGTGTCGTTATTTGAGCAGACAAAGTTGCCTTCAGGTTCTAACCACCACCCTTTGAAACAGTGGATGTGCTAAAATTGTTATTTGCGTGCTTTTTAAGGCAAACAGTATTACACCTTTGTTCCTCCTTTACTGGTGGTCTGTAACTACTGGAGACATTTCGCTGTTGCTGTAGGAAACAAACAAGAAAAGAAAAGCATCACTCACAGACGCACGCTGAGTGATGTTAATGTTAGAAGCATTTAAATAAAAGTTGTTCCAAAACCACATCTGTTCTAAGCAGTTGCATCTAACAGATATTTTAATTATCAATTAATCTGCAGATATTTTTTCTGAAAGATATCAGAAAGCAGTGAAACATACTCATCAGATTTTGTCGAGCTGACGTCTTCAAATTGCTTGTTTTGTGCAGCCAACAGTCCTAAATCTAACCTAAAGATATTCAATTTACAGTGATGTAAAAGAGTGATCAACACCAGATCCATCACGTTAGAAGCTGGAAACCAAGAAAGTTTTGTTTTCTGGACATTAGGCCTCCAACTATGTTGCATCAACATGATGGTGCAACATGACTTTATTTTTTGGAGATTTTTATGGCAAAAAGGTTGAAACTATTCACACAGATGGTGGAGTCACTGAAGGGCAATGATGTGTCTCCTCTTCAGTACAGCCAAAGGAAAAACAAAGGGGAAGCCAAGGAGGGTGCTGATGCTTGAAACCATATGGAGCTTCACTGTCATTGGTCTTTTCTGTTATGATTCCTCCACGTCGGTTGTTCTAAATGATCAAATCACGCGGCAGTTTTAACTGGCTGTAGAAGGAATGCGATAGTTTACTGCTAAGGTTTATATGGACAGCGTTCACCTGGAGGAACCCAAGCTGTCTGACCCTCATTAGAGCGGGGAAGCATTTGAAATGAGCACCAAACAGCCACGCAGAGTGGCAGCCAGCTCCTCATTAGAAAGAGAGACAGAAACAAAGAGAGACGGAGAGAGAGAGAGAGAGGGGGGGGGGTTTGATTTGATTACTTCTGCCTGGGTAGACAATGCAGTTCAAGTGATGAGAAGTCTTATTTGTTTCTCTTTGTTTGTGTGTGCAACAGCATGTATGCACGTGTGTTAATGTGTATGTGTTGCTGTTGAAGAGAGAGGCCATTCATGTTAAGTGGGCTCCAGAGACTTTGTGTGTGGTTGTCTGTGTGTGTTTGTAAGAGAGAGAGGGAGTCTACAGTATGACTGTGTGTTGTGTTAGTACACACACACACACACACACAACATGAGTCAGCATGTTTTAGTGTGTGTCTGTATCTTAAAACCTGAACGATCTTGCGGTTTAGGTCTGGCCTTGTCATTGATGTGGATGAATCAATCGATTTAAGGTTCAAGTACTGAGAGAAAAAGAGGAGTAAACACACAGCCTTAATCTGTGACTGTCTATGTGTGTGTCAGCAGTGTGCATTTTCTTGTCCTGTTCATTTTTTGACAATTTTCCAGTGCAGCTTAGATATATTAGTTTTTACTTTGGAGTACTTTTAAAGTACTAGTCTCACTTTTATAGCAATAAAGTGATTTCACTGAGCTGGAGGTCTATAACTTGGAATCTGTTTTTATTGACTGCTTGTTCCATTAGCTAATTAAAAGGAAAACATTTACAAGTGTAATGATTAGCTGATGAATTGATTAGTTGACAGACAGAAAATTAATTGGATGCTAATTATGATAATCAAATAACCATTATCGTCATTTTCCAATCGGTAATATCGAACTTTATCTTGTTTCAACTCAGTTTGGAAGATTCACTGATTTCCATATGTGGTAGTAAATTGAAAATCTTTGGGCTTCTGACAGTTGGTCGGACAAAGCAGACTCATGAAGATGTCACCTTTGTCCCTAGGAAAATAGAACTGCTGGTGGATTCAATTTTTATAATCTTAAGAGCAGTATACGATCAGGATGTGATGAGGCTGATGGATTGGTGAATATCAGTCTGCCAGAGTTCACAAAGTTTTCCATAAAAATAAAAATAAAAATGAATAGCAGCCAAATAAATGTCACTTTCTGCCATAACTGTTTAAACAGACTGTGTAAACTTAAGTTCGAAAACAAGTATAATACAGTAACACAATTTGTAGACTTTATGCTGTTAGCTGACATTTTGCCAGCCGAGCGCTTTCTTTAGAGCCTTGTCTGTGCCAGTTGACATGAAGCCCATGTCTTCACTTTGCGCTGAGATTGTTTCTGTGATGAAAAATTACAACTTGAAAAGACACTTCAAGACAGCTAATTGAATAACCCTCAAAAGAAATATATAGTGATATGTGGGAAGATGATCTGTTTTATCTGATGATGACTTGACACGTGGGGATAGAAATGTTTGTTTAGTAGTCAAATACAGCAACAGTATGAATCTCTCTGTTCCTTTAAACAAATGTCTAATGGTAAATGTCTCCTCGTGATGTTGAAGTTTCTGTCAGAAACAGTTTCCTCAGATAAAACTGTCATGAAAGTAATATAATTATTTTAATTCTGTGGGAACACAGCAGTCAAACAGTGTGGGCGGGACTGCTGCATGCTTCTTCCGGGGTTTTCTGATGAACTCTCTGTAGCCAGCACTCTTCCCACTCTTCCTCTCTCTCTCTCTCTCTCTCTGTGCAGCTCTGTTATCTATTTCTGTCCATGCTAACTACCCATCGCTTGTTCTTTTAACTGTAAACCGCTTGCTGGGGATTCTACCAGAAATGTAAATCACATCACTTCCTGTGCAACAGAGGACTTTTCTTCATGACACTGCATGTTTGGAACAGCGAATGTAAGCTCTTTCATGAACTGGATATGTCAGTCAACGATAAACGGTTGCAAAACTGACATCAGTGTTCTCACTGTGACGATGCAGCCAGGGGGCACAGCTGCTGTTTTGGCCTACAGGAATTTATGAGCATCCACACACCCGCAGCAAACGCACACTTAAGATAAAGCAGGAAAACACACAAATGTAACTCACACGGAATACTAAGGTATAAATTCATAGGTAAAGCATGCACGGCTGTCTATTGAACACAAACATGTGTTACACCTGGGATTAGCTAGATGTTTGTGAGATCAAATGTTGTCCACCATCCCCCACCCTACTTCCTATTATCTCTAATGTGGAGAATAATCCTCTTGTGGAATTAATCTCCTTTAAATAGCGTTTGTTAACATGCTGAGATAGAATTAAAGCTCTTGTTCCACTTCTGGATGTGATGTACATGTGTGTTTGTGTCCTGCTTGTTTGTGTTTGTTTGTGTGTGCGTGTGAGAGAGAGAGAGACAGGGAAAAGAAATATATGTGCAGTTTAGGTAGTTTAGGTATTTCTACCCGAAAAAAATATATTTTGGGGGAGAAATTTGCCCATTAAGTGATTAAAACAAACCACAAAACTGGTCCCTTGAATTTTGGAATGACAGTCATGTTAAACCGTAGACATCTGTTAACATTTGAATCAGTTTGATGCATTTAATCTTCGTGAGGTTGATCTAATGTAGCTGACTTTGTCCCAGAGCTTTGATTCCCAGCCTGAGCCTGATAGGGCACAACAGGTCCAGTTAGTTCAGGCTTTTATTTCTCTTAATTATCTTTGGCTTTTGTCAGATGTGGTTTGACTTTATTCTCTTCATTTTTTTTTCCTTACACCAAAGTGCACGGAACAATAGTGGCATTTTTTTTTTTCAATTATAAACTGTAGCTACAGTGAGCTATTATTAATTACAGCTTTGAGAAGCACCATTTGAATATGCCTCATTGTCTGCTTTGGCTGAGTACTGAAATCAGCACCGCGCAGCAGCCACTGGATTTGTCCGGGCACAGTTCTGCTGTGCTCTCAGAAGCGTTTTGGATGGAATTATTATGTGCTTAAAATAGACTTGAAGCCTAAGAAGTCCCTTTGGCTCACAGTTACACATGTATCATGACCAGTATAGACAGCAGCACTGATTAAAATGAAAGCAGCTCTGTATATTCAGACAGACGTCAGGTACAACATTCTCTGATATGCTCAGATAGTTTCAATTTAAAAGTTCCTGCCTGTAAATGATGAGCAGAAAAAACATGATACATCACTATTACTCCATAGATTAGATTGCCACTTTGCTCCAGACTGAAACATCTCAACTACTATTGGATGGAGTGACATGAATTTTGGTGCAGATAGTCATGGTCCTCAGAGGATGTCTCCCACTGACTTTTGTGATTCCCTGACTTTTCCAGTAGCACCATCAGCAGGTCGTTGTTTTCATTTATCTAATAAAATACCTTGTAGATGGATTGATTAACATGCTAACACACTGATGATGAATGTTAGCATGCTCACCTCACAAAATTACACAATTAAATGTCTTCATTGTATTTGGCATAGAAAACTAAGTTGTTGTTGTTGCTGTTTATGCTAATTTGCTTGGCTGACAGTCAGGTGGGTTCTGGTCTGATTGTCTGCAGTGATAAGTTCAACAGTTGAACCAGCTGAGCTGTCTTGGTGTGAGCCAGCAGAGCCATAATGCAGTCCTTGTCTGTCTTCAGAGGGCAGACCGGGACACTGACCCACGCAACCCTTTGAAAATGATTTTTTTTCTCCCCCTAATGTCGTCGGTTTACTTGGTACATTTAATCACATTAAAACATTAAGCAGCACATCTGGTACGTATGTCCTCTCAGACTTCTTCAGACAGCGGGTTTGTGTTGGAGCCGAATACGTAGTGAGAGAGCGCGACAACATGCCAAACGTGTCTTTGTCGTCGTCTGTCTCTCTCTCAGACAGAGGTAAGAGAGACAGAGAGAAAGGAAAAGAGAGATAGACAGGAAGAAGGAGAGCTGTAATTTAGCTGGCTGACAGAGGAAGTGAGATCTCTTGGGGGTGTGTGAGTGTGACAGTCTAAATGAATAGAGACATCAGTGAGTGTGTGTGTTTGTGTGGACATGAGGAGGGATCTGTGCTTGGTGTGTTTCACTCGCCCTGTCAAATCCAAGACAGCCTTAAGTGTTTTTATCAACCCTCCTCCTCCTCTGTTTCTCCCTGTCACGGCTCTGTGTGGAACAGTGTGTGTGTCCATGTGTGTGTCGTCATTGCAGAGTGGGAAATGTTCAACAGGTAGGTGGTCGGAGCAGAGTGTACCTCTCCTTGCCTTGTTGATGTTTACCTTCCCATTTCACATCTGTTCCGCAGGGTTGCCAGATCTGTTGATTCAGTTCTTTTAAGAGGTCAAACAGATATAAAAAAATTATATTGATGACATTGACTTTTTTTTTGGAAGAAAATAAAGTTGTGATGTTTTTCTTAACCTGTTGAAATCAAGACACACCTGTTTTTTTTTTCTTTTTATCCAATAGAAACAAGAGACTGGACCAGAGGAGAAGAGTGAGAACATGAGACAACAGGTAGCTGAGACCCTTGTCCTTTGTACAGGTGCAGAAAATAGCAGCAACTAGAGGTAGAAATTACACATTACTTTGTTTATTCTAGTTGTTTTTTCAGATCAGAGATTTGTGGCCACTGTGGAGATTTTTTTCCTTCTTAGTTATTTTCTAAATTGATCACACGTTTTGTTTCTAAAATTTTAAACTGCAGAGTACTGGTAGCCGTAGCTGTATGGAGTAGATAAGTAAAGCATTATAGAACTGAAATACTCAAGTGAAGTACAAGTACCTCAAGATTGTACTTGAAGTACAGTTTTGTACTTGTACTTCTGAAGAGTGGCCATGTTAATTCTGACTTCACTTCCTCTACATATTGTCCTCTTTTCTCCCTTCCTGTCCTTGTCCACTTTACCAAAAGCAGAAACTGTGGAAGTTGCTGCACAAAATAACACATAGCTCTCAGTGCCTGGGTCAAAAGGGCAAATCTGCGATGGATCCCAGCCTCCACAAATCCATAGTTCATGCTCTCTTAGTGCACAGAGCTCTCACTGAACCCTGGAGTAAGTGTGTGTGTGTGCGTGCGTGCGTGCACGGGTCTGTGTGTGTTTGTGTGTGTGTGTGTGTCAGCCCACAGGTGTCAAAAACAAACTCAAATACAAACAGTAAATCTAGTGAGTACAAACAAGCGCTTCCCACAATTGACCTCCTCTATGGTGAGTGTCTAGTTTAAATCAAAGACAGACTGGAGCTGGAGAGCTGACTCCAGTGGCAAATTGATTGCTCCACACTGTAACTGTTAAAAGAACATGTCAAGCTTTTATTTCACTGTTACCATACACATGGCTTTGAAATAATATTTGCCTGTGTTTGTGCATTTGCGTGTGTAACGTGTCGATGCAGACAAGTTAACTCTAAGTCGGTCTGTTGGTGCATAGTGCAAATTTCTGAGGTTTTAATCTAACTCTTGTAAACAAATGAAGACATTACACCAGCATTCCCCACATTTCTACATCGCTGCAGTTCACATCGGGCATTGTATGTGACCGTTTGCAGTTTGGATGAAAATTTCACTTGTTTAATGAAGAAATGGAGAATTCTAAATCAATGAATTAGCAAACAGGACCCACAGTTTGTCCCATATTTCACACATTGCTTCATTGAAAATGAATAAACATACCTTAATTATTAAAGATTTTTTTTTTTCTTTCTGTATTTCTTTAGTTTGATTTGGGCACATGAAATCTCCTGGTTTATTGCGTAAAATAAGCAGATTTCAGCAACTTGTGTCATGTTCTGGGGTCTGTGTGTGTTGGAAAAAGGCATCACAAGACCACTGGTGTGAATGTGACTTTGTCTTTGTTTCTGTGACATTCTTTGCCATTTCTCAGAAGCGTAACTTTAGCAAAAATAATATTTTGATGTCTTGTCTTAAATTCCTTCCTCTTCTTTTCAAGGCTTTTCTTTTTGACATGTCCCTTTTTGCTTCCCTTTTCTTCTGAAAGAGGGTTCTCATTCTTAACATCTTTTATTTTAGGACAGCCGAGCAGAGAGCGGTGATGGGGTGATAGGTGTGGGTAGTGTGATTTTTATAGTGCTTTTAACTACCTCTTTTACATTGGTCTCATAAATGACCACTTTTTACCAGTGGACCAAACCATTGAATCCTCTCAATAACATTTTTACATTCTCATACATTTGAGAGCTTAGAGAAATTTTTGCTAGTCAACATTTTTATATTTGGACATATAGTAGTGATTCTGTAAAAAAAAACAAAAGGAAAACAGACATAAAAGTAAAGATTTAATACGGGTGAAATGATTCCCACGCTTATTTTCTTTAATCAATTACCCTTAATTTATCTCCTGATTGTATTAACTGAGTAAATATATGTGACATTTATACGGGAGCTATTTTTGTGCAATAGCTTTCAGGCATTTCTGACTCAAGACAAACACTGCTGTGCAATCTAGAGATTTTCTGCTCCTCATATTTAGGAATAAAAAAAGTGCATTCAGCTTTTAACCAGTAAGTCCGTTAACCATGATCTGCCCCCCCCACCTCTCATGAGGCCAGGACCTCAGTTAGACGTGAGTAAGCTGTCCAGTGTGCACTTGTTTTGAAGTGGTCGCAGAGCTTTTCGCCTGTACAAAGGCTTTTGTTTGGTCTGGACATCAAGAGGTTTTCAGGAGGGTTTCATCAGACAGATGGTTAAACACACCATGAATGCGGTGGTTGGTGGTAGTACTCTGGTATTATGAGAAGGATGGTCCCGGTCCACAGTTCTGTGCTGACTCACATCTGAAGCTGATTTAAAGAGCCAAAAGAGCCATCACTTGAGATATTACTTAAAATTAAATATTGATTAGACTGAACCGTCTTAAGCTGCAATACAGAATAACACTTTATTATCCCTCCATTTATTTATTGGTCATTTAACATTAAAGCAAGACTGTATGATTTTTTGCTGAACAGCAGACATAAATAACAATTATGGCTTAATAAAAAGCAAATGACTTTTATTATCACAAAGTTTGTGAACTGTCTGCATTAGCAAAATTGACCTAAAGCCTGCTAACACTAGCAGCCATTAACTGCTAGTTATACCAGAACAAGTCAGTTAACGGAATGAGAGTGCATTTAGTTAGTAATTCAACTATTCATTTAAAAGAGGAAGGACATGTTATTTCTTCTCTTAAATGTTACCTAGCCTGTCTTTAAAGTAGTTAATGCACTGCAACATCATGCCCATAGTCACAACAACAAACATTGTCAAGTCTTAAGGCTTTTAGAGAGTAATAGTAGTTGTTTATGATCTGAAAAAGTTTTCTATAAGGAGGTAAATATCCCTGCGTAGCAAACTGAGACAGGCTGCTTCATAACTTTTTGGTTACCTCTCTTGTTTGCCCTGTAACCAGTAAAGCATGGATGCCTCTCTGTTATGGGAATAAACTGCATGGTATAAAGTCATGTAACTATTATCTAACCCTATCGCCAGACATGAATGTCAGTTCTGCGAAATCACACACTTTGTTCAATACCACAGTTTTTTTTTTTTTTTTTTTATTCTCACTTTCTAGAATATCTGTGCATGAAATCTATGATATGGTTTAAAGAAAGACCATTGTTACGGCAAATAAATCATGGGTGCTGTATGGTTAAGGTTACGCAACCGAAAGACCTGTTGCGTAAAGATTGTGGTCACAGTTAATAAAAAGAGGAACAATACAACAATTGCAGGTTTTTGACGTGACACGAACTGCAGTGTCCAGGACAGTTATCACATGGCTCCCGTCTCTACATCAGCCTATGAGTGTCACTATTTCTCACAGCTATAAACATTTCTTATTCTTCTTACACACGTATTATGAATCAGTTGTTTTTAATCATACACTGGCCTTTACTGCTACATAAAGGGAATTCTACTTCCTGCAATTCTGAAAATTGTCCAAAATGGACCAAATTCATGGGGATACTGGGGTGGAATTGTGAGGCTGCAGATTACATTTAAAAGATGAAATTAGGAAAAGATTTCAGCCTGTGTTTGGAGTCACAGTCCTCAGCAGGCTTTGTGAAAAGTGTTATTTCTAATAGGATGTACAGTCATTGACCACTGTTGTTGTATTTAATGGCTGTGTGGCTGTTTAATAAAGGCAACACACTGTAGCCAGAGTAAAGGGCGAGAATAAAATGGTGAAATTGAGACCAGTAAACTTTGTCCTGAAGCTGTGTTAGTGTGTGTGCTACCTCTTTACCTTTGGGTATTCAGCGTTGGAATTATATGACCTTGGTTTAGCACCACAAACAAATCTACTGGGAAGGTGTATTCTTTCAAAGGTCTAACACACTGTAGCCGTTTTCTACAAACTTCAGCTTGAATTGACCAGATAATGGAATAGAACAGAATGTCAATGAATATCTGATTAGCTTCCCTTCTTGCCCTCAAATAACTATGTAGTATGAATGCACAAAAGCAAAAATGGCCTTGCTGTCAAACTGCTTTATATTGCATAGACAGTTGCGATGTGGTGTAACATGTTCCTTTTTAAGTCCAGTAGCTTCTGACACATTTGCACCACACATACATGCTAACTAAGAAATGTCTTTGGGTGTGTCTGCTTTCAGTAAGTGGTTGTTCACACTGTCTTTGTGTGTTCGGTTATGGTTAGGGTCCATTTGATAGTTGTGATAATGCTCGCGCAAACACCAAGGCTGGAGTAAGAACCACAAGTGTGCACATCCAGAGAGCAGGGGGAAAAAAAAAAGCATCACCACAAAATAAGTGAGTGCTGTTTCCTTCTGTACATGATGACTCCCCTAGCCAAAAAAAAGAAAAGAAAAAAGAAAAAAAAAGAAAAACACCGAAATGATGCAACTGTTTGCTGCAGGACACCAGTTCATTCATCCAGCCTGCTCCTGTTAGCCAGATGACGCAGACATTTGGGATGAATCAGCTGTTCGGCAGACAGATCTGATCTCAGACTAGTTATCAACCCTCCTACATGTGGCGCACTTGAATTATATCTAACCAAGACTGATCCCAGATCTGAGCCAGAAGGGGTCGGAGTGCTCCTAAACAGGAAGTGGATGAGATCAAATGAACGAATCAGATTGTGGTGTGGGGAGACTAAACATCATCACCCCACAGGAAGGAAGTAGCTATGTCTAAATTACACGGACTACCATGACTGTGTGTGTGTGTGTCTGTGTGTGTGTGCGTGTGTGTGAGTGAGTGAGACCAGCGTTTACATCCCACACCCAAATATTTACCTCTGTGCAACTGCCACCCTCTAACACAAAGCTATGATTAGGCAGAGAGGAGTGTGTATCATGTGTGTTTGTCTGGCGGCCTACAAACTGTGTGTATGTTTGAATCTGTGAGTGTACTGTATATGCATGTATATGTCTCTGTCTGCATGTCTGAGTGTGTCTGTGTGTGTGTGTGTGTGTGGAGGGGTAGGATTGGAGGTCCTACAGGGACCACCTTGGTGAACAATGGCTCTTTTATTCCACTGGAGTGTTTGACTGGACTCTGTGTCTCAACAACTACACACACACACACGCACATGAGCGTGCAGCCAGACAGGAAACACTCATATCCATACATGCACACACAGCAGCTTCACACAAACGTGTGCGCATTAATTCACAAACTCTATGGGGGTATCCACCGGGGTCAGTTTTCGCTTAGACCAGACGTGTGTGTTTTTCTGCGTGTGTGTGTAGTAAGCCAGGTAATTTGGCCCACTGGTCTGCAGCTTCAGACGGTGTGGAATGTGGAAGCGGTGGTTGGTTACACTTTTGGTTTGAGGGGGCAGAGACAAAGGAAACAACTGGAAGGATATTTTGTTGTAGGCGAAAGTTGGAGAGAAGTCTTATCTGCCTCGTGTGAGGATTATTTTATGTGTTAAAGTCGTCATTAAAAATGAATGTATCACCCTTTAGGACCATTTTGACCAAGACCACACCCAAGAAAATTACATACAGAACAGTAACATTGTATAGTCAAAGCTGCTGTGTGTCCATTTGTGTCTTTATCTTTCAAATTAAAAGTTCAGAAAAAGGCTTCAAATGATAGAGGTCAAATTCGTTCTGTCTTCGACACGTTTCCCACAGTGTGAGCTCATTGTTACTGAGGCAGTGTGACCTGTGAACCTGCGTGTTGTGCGGCACGTCCCTCTGTCCGCCTATCTGTTGCCTGAAACAGATAATGACTATAGGTTTGCCATCTGCAACTGGCCCAATCCCTCTTCTTGATTGCTTTGAGCCCCAAATGACCAGATGTTTCATCACTATTATGGCATTAGAGCTGAGCTCAATAGGCAGATGTGTGTCTCTCTCTGATTGTTGTCATGATAGAGAATAGTCTGATTACCTCCCCTGATTAGGCCAATGGGCCGATAATCCTCCCACAGCCGCTACAGATCCAGTGTGTCAGCTCTGCCCTGCACCTCTGAGAATGGGAGCAGGTTATACAACTAAAACACACACACACACACACACACACACACACACACACACACACACACACACACACACACACACACACACAGGTATACACAACAACAGCAAATGCACCAAAACAAAAGTACAAACACAGACAGAAGTTTGAAATTGTAGTAATATTGAAAAATGACATGCACAGGATACATACAGGTAAATGTGTGCTGCTTTTCCAGGTTGATAGTAACAGGTGGACACGCACGCATGCGTCCACACACACACACACACACACAGTAGTAGATTCGGGGCTGATGTCAGGGTTTATAACGTGAGCTCGGCCACTCATCCCAAATGTCTTGTTTATCTGATCCGTATTAAAGACCCAGTGACAATGGAACAGATGGGACTGCCTTTTGTCCTGCAAGTGCACATAGGGGACAGACACACACACACACTCATACATATATATATCCATGTAGGCTCTCTCTCTCTCTCTCTCTCTCTCTCTCTCTCTCTCTCTCTCTCTCCCCCATCTCTCCCCCATCTCTCAGTGGGCCATGTGAGTTGGTTTGAGGTTGTGTGATTGTGTTTAGCCAAGCAGAGTGATTGTGCTCTACAGGGGAGCCAGCCTGCTCTCACCACGCCAGACGGACAACGTAACGCACACACATTCACAGACAGACACACAAACACAGCCGCTGCAACTCCTGCACAATTTAAAACAATATATATATATATATATCCTTCACTATTTATGCCGTCAAATGTATCCATTTGACCTTAGGACATTTGTCAGTGGAATGATTGCAATTAGTTTACCTGCTATAAAAGTCCAGCTCTTATTGACTCGGTTTGGCTTACTGTTGTGTGGCTGACAGATGTTTTCTGTATTTATTTAATCAATGCTAAGGCCAATAGACGGTTCTGCATCACCTAAGTTACTGTAGCTAAAGCAGTGTGGTGCTGGAGTTATTTAACATCACAAGAAGTTGCATTCTCACACATCACAGCGTCCTTCTCTGTAGGAGGAAGTAAAACCTCCTGGCACTTCCAGGCTTCTGTATGTATGGTGTGTGTTATGAGCATCAAATGACAAGAGGTAGCTGCACAGTAGGTAGGTCATCGATTGAGTTTTGAATCCTTGTCCAGGTATTAACACTGAGCAGCTTAGTGTTAAGACCTGGACGGGATTCAAAATGCCATCAATGACCCATTGTGCTTGACCCACAGCTAATTTCTGTTTATATGTCTGACTGGAAAAAGTTACAGTACAACCGTCCGAGACAGCTGAAGCCTGTGTTTGGTCCTCCTTTGCTCTCAGTGGTGTGTGAAATGTAATGGATGCATTGTTCTCCAGGTGGGAGAGTGAGAGGACTTGAAGCTTTGCTGTGCCATCACTCCCTCAGGCCTGCCTCTGTGCACAAACGCTGCCCTGTCTTAGTGTCCGTATGTACATTAGCATGCAAATATGTTGAAGATGAAGGAACATGTAATACAACGTATGTGTGTTTTGGTTAAGTGTTCATTTTGTGCTGGTGTGTGTCTTCTAAACCATGTGTATTTGGGTGTACTGTACACATGCGTATGTGCTCTCAGGTTGTGTGTGTGTGTGTTGTTGTTGTTGGTTTTTTTTTGCTGGTGTGTGCCTAAGTGGCCATTGTGCAGACAGAGTGGAGAGACCAGCTAGCAGCATAAAGCCACCAGTCCAGCTCAGCGGCTCCACCAGCAGCCAGCCAGCCCCACTCGGCATGCACCTGGCGTCCCCTCACACACACCACCATTATTAATTGCTAATACATATTTATGTGGCACAAATTTGCCATTTGTTTATGCATAAAATTATCAATAGCGCAGGGCGCTTAGCCAGAGAAAACGGTGACCTTTTTAAAGAGTAATAAATGGAACTGTATTTGTGTGTGTGTGTGTGTGTGTGTGTGTGTGTGTGTGTCTGTGTGAGTGTGTTTATCTAATGGCTGATGTTTAAGAGGGAGGTATTGGGTTGGAACATAGGGAGGAGGGTGGCGGTTTTGTGACTGGATGTGGCAGAAAGGCAGCTGAGGCCTGCCAAGAGGAGATCCACTGATCTGGATGTTTACCCACAGTTTGTTTTTCACACAGGCAGTGAGCTGTCTTTGTCCTCGGCTTCATTAGCGCTGTCCACGTTCACAGTGTCTGTACTGAGTGTGCCCTTGAGTGTGTGTGTGTGTGTGTGTGTGAGGATGGATTTCGTGCATATGAGGATATCAGTGAGCATATTTTTCCATCTACAAATGTGCAGAAGTGTTTTCAAGTGCAAAGGAGTTGTAAGCATCTGAATCCCTCTGCATCTGAACCACTGAGGCCACACCCACTAACAATATACAACCAATACACATGAGACTCCACCCACTGTATATTAAAATGGATATTTATATTAAAACAGCTAATAGCTTAGCTTTTCTCAAACTGGCTGAGTTTGAAGAGACTGAATGTACCAGACTGGGATGAAATAGGACAAACTGGGCTGGACTACATTGGTCAGGACTGGCTTGTAGTAGCAGCTGTAGTTTCATATTTATCACACACAGATGAGACTGGTATTAATCTTCTCACTTAACTCTCAGCAAGAAAATGAATAAATGTATTTCACAGAATGTGGAACTACTACTTGAAGTGCCTGAAAACCCAGCTGGAGACAAGGTGCTGCCAACAAAAACAAAACATCGGGATGGAAAAAAAACAAAAAAACAAAAACTAGGTGCAGCACTTGCTCTGCATGGTTATGTTTTAATGGATAAATAGAGCTTCAATTTTCTACAGAGCAAGTGGTGTAGCTCCTTTTGTTCTCCTTCACAATGAATTGAACAATGAAAAGAAGCACAGCAACAAAACAAACAGACATTAACCAGTGTAATTTCCAAATCCGGCAGACAAGGACAAGTGTTTTAAACAGTTTCCTAAAAAAAAAAAACAGGAGTTCTGGTGTTGGACAGAATCCCTGGAGGAAATATTCATTCTGCTCTGCAGGTTTCACACAAAAGATGTTACAAGAAAGAACAATTATTTACTGTATGTGTTGTATTCACTTATTCAGTGTTGAGGTGAGTCTGTGGTTTTATAGCTAGATCTTCCTCTTTACACTTTGCTTCCTCTCCTAATGTCGTTCTACCTTTGTCACTTCTCGGTTCTTTTTCTTTTTATTCCTCGTTCCCATCTGTAAGAGTTGCCGTCTCTCTGTTTTCTCTGTCTTTGTCTCCTCTTATAGTAACTGATTTTCCAGTTGTTTGTTCTCTCCTCTCTGCTTTGCTCTCCACTCTCTCTCAGTCTCTCTGATGATCCTGCTCCACACGTCTTCTTTTTTTTTTTCTTCTTCTTTGCTCTTTTCTCTCTCCACTGTAATATCTCTAGTGGTTTTCTCATCTTTGTGTGTGTGTGCGCGTGTGCAGATATGTCACAGTGTTATTGTCGACCTGGCTGTCTCTCTGAGTCTGAAATCCAGCTAAATCTCTCTCTGTTTCTCTTTACCAGGGTTGGCCGTCACTCTGATGGGTTTCCACTTCACAGCAGAGCCACCTCTCCAGGACTTCTTGTAGGTCAGCTGCTGTTTTCATACCACACACGTTTTAAAGTAAGGCGCACAAACACACACTGAACTGTGTTGAGTGACACTGTCACTCCCTTGCTCATGCTCTCTCTCTAACACACACACACACACACAGACACTTTCCCTCTCACTGTAACCCAGCTTTCATGTGGCCTTCATGAGGTCACTCGCAGGGCTCAAGTCAGTTTCCATGACTACACAGTCAGCATCCAGCCAATCGGCATTCTCAGCTGGCCTCTGTGGGGCCAGTGGGCAGAAAGCAAGCATCATATCTCTACATCTGACATGGAGCGTATAGGGGGAGCAGGGTGTTCGTGTTTGTGATTGTGTGTGTATGTGTGTGTGTGTGTGTGTGTGTGTGTGTGTGTGTGTGTGTGTGTGTGTGTGTGAAGGAGGGGGATTAGTGCAGGGGCCGTTCATGTGCCTTGCGAGGTACATTAACAACATTTTTTATTTTTAAAACTGAAAGAAAACAAGAACAGGGATCCCTGAAGTGGTCAAATTAGGTGAAAACTGCATTTGAACTTCCGTATTTTTATTTATAAAAAGCATAAAGAGAGAGGAGAGAGGAATATGAGAAAGAGGAAGAAGGGAAATCTTAACGTGCTAGGCTGAAACTCTTCTCTCCATAAATAAATAGAAAATGCAACAGGGCACCACTCAAAACATGCCAGGAAACTCACTGAGAAACAGAATTCACAAAAACACTGCAGGAAACTCCATGGGACCTAAGACTGACAACTTAAATATAGAAGCAGATAAAAACTGAACAAAAGCCCCTCATTGATCATGACCTGGGACAGTGTACTATATCAGGACAGCTGTGTTTGAACAAGGATTGACTTGGAGGGGGTCAGATGGGCCCAGCAGGGGGCTCCATCCAAGGGACAGAACTAAAATAATTGAATTAAACAGTCATATGGATCAAAAACAGGATGATCAAGTATAATTTTTTATTTCATTAGGATTTAATTGTGCCATTGACAGATATTTAAATTTTTTGTTGAAGTTTTATTTGATTAATTAAATGAAATAATTCATCTGTGTCTGTGACAAAACTACATTACTTTAAAACTTGCGTCGCAAGTGGGATTTGAACGAAGGCCACGTCAGCTGTCTGCTTGACCGGGTGAGTTAAGTTCTGGGTTTTTTTTTTTCAACTGCCACACCTGAGCTGGCCACTAAGCAGAGAATGTTAAACCTGCCAGCACACGAACTGATGATGGATACGGTCGCACGATAGAACAGCTCACCCGACGTGCTTGAGTGCAACCTGCAACAACATCAAGCAGTTGCTGGAGTGCTACTGCATGATGAAGTCAGGTGCTGCACATGTGACACACACACACTCTGGACCCAGGCGACATCACAGACACTGAGAATGTAGTAAAGCTCCTCACACCTCTGAGAAAAGCAACCACTGTGTTGTGCGATGAGTCCTGACCCACAATCTCTCTCAGTTGTGCCCCTCGAGGCAGCAAAACAAGTTTCTGTCAGAAAGCGCTGCGTTGGATCCCTGGTTCCAGCGCTTAGAGCAGCTAAGTTAAAAGCAACACAGAAGGAGCGGTGTCGGGCAGCCCCACACATACAGCAGGTGATGGCCTGAGCCTGGTGAGGGCCTGCCACACATAGCACATAGTGCTGAGGAGGAACAATCTCCTCCTTCCAAAAAAGACAGCACTCAGAGAACTCCTCTGGGATTCTTTCACCTACTTTCTGTGCAGTTGTAGTAGGTAAAAAAAAAAACGCTGGATGTTCCTGTTCCAGTCTGTGACTGACTGTCTGAGTTGACTTGTTTTTGGCACTTTAAAATATATGCCTAGGTAGGTAGGTATTAGCTAAGGGGTGTCAGTGTTTTCTGCACAAGATCCAGCAGCTGCAATTATTTAGCATTATTTTACTTTACTATTTTTAGTTAATTTTATACAAAGACTTACTGATGCATTGTTTTTCTTTCATATCATTCATCGCCAAAGACAGTCCATGCCAGTTTTTTTTTTGCACATGCTTAGGTCATGACTGAGAAAGAAAGCAGACGAAATGATTTTATATGAATAAAAAAAATGCTGTACACATCAATTTATTATTTAATAAAGGACATTTGGGGGGGTTGGGGGTTAAACTAGTGTGTGACCTGGGACACACAGGGGAGCACAGGATGCGTGAGAAGTCCAAAAAGGTAGAGGAACAGAGGAGCGGCATATGGAGAGTAGGGAGAGTGGGATTGTTTGTTTCAGAAATGAAAGCCAGGGGAGACGGGGACAGCAAAGAACAGCTGAGACAAAAGAGACATATGGAGTGTAAAACTCTTGAAACACCAAACCTATTTTGTGTGTCTGCAATGAAATACCTCTGTGGTCAAGCATCCCTCTGTGACTTTTTGAGGATGTTGCAAACACACATGTAAAATTGTGATATTTAAGGCTTTAGGCTGATGATGGCAGAGAGGAAAAGTTGTCAGACAGACAGACAGGTAAGCTGACAGAGTGTCAGACAGTGAGGTGTGAGTTAGGTCAGTTTAGTTGGGACATATGGCTCCGGCCAGCCCAGAGACTCGGTACTGAGGGACCACAAGGACAGAATAAAAGAGGAAAGGACCCACATGCCATCTGGACAAGGGACAAAGAGTGGGAGATAGCAAGAGTAGTGTGTGTGTGAGTGTGTTTGTGTGTATGACAGAGAGAGAGAGTGAAGGCAAGTACAGCCCAGTAACAATGCCAGGCCAGCACTGGTCTCACTCCCTGGCCTGCTGAGACACACACACACACACACACACACACACACACACACACACACACAGAGTAGCAGACAATCACCCATACAAAAAAAAAAATAAACACGTACACATGCACATTCTTACAGGACACACATAAACTTTCAAATGCAAACAAATGCATACAAGCACATTTACAGGAGACACACACACACAAACAGTACACACACAAACAGTACACACACACACACAAACAGACTGAAACAGACTCTATGTCACTGCTGTCTCTTCATCTGCCAGAGCGGCCATCCAGAAAGCCCTGTCCACAGATCAGATTGTGTGTGTGTGCGCGTGTGTGTGCGTGTGCAAATGTTGGTGTGCTCTTTCTGCTTTCTGTCAGATACCACTGGAGTGGTATGCTTCACAGGGCATTCTATTGTCTGACATATGGGTTTTGCTCATCTGCTCTGTCCAGGAAACAAGGCCAAGCGGGCAGCCTCAGAATGGAGCCCATGGGTTTGATGCATTTTCCATCAAGTCCAGTTGCCTTTAATGTTAGCCGAGTGAAACTGGGGTACTGTCGGAGCTCCGCTAATGGGGTCACCGGCCCCCAGTGCCGGGTCACTTTGTTGTGTGCTGGTTTCCTGTACAACTTCTGGGTCAGCGGCAGAGGTTGGGAGAGCATGTTGTCACCACAGGTCAACGTAACAGACACACTTTCTGTGAATAGCTCACCTATGTGCTTTTACCCCTAAACTGCAGTCTGTGGTTTCCATTCGTTTCAGTGCAGCATGGAAGTTAATCTGGAAGGACTTGAAACTTTCTTGAGAAAGATCCACTGAATGAAGAATATGACACAATGATGAATGGCAGGCAGTTAAAATGAATTAAAAAGTGGTGTATACCTATGAATGCATGTGCCTGATATTCAGTGACTTATCTTTAGGGAAATAGATGAAATCGTGTGACCAGTGGAGCCATATACAGTTCACTCCCACCAGAACTTACTGGTTTCAAAGATGTGGGGCATTGGCCCCCACCTGGGTGCTTTCTGTTCCTAATGTGTGTGTGTGATACGGAGTGGGTGGGTTGGCGTGTTTACAGGCATGTGGGTGCTGAGGAGCTGATGGCATAAACAGATAAAGCCGTGATGGAGGATGTACGCTCTTTTGTTTGAGTTTAAGAGACAAACGGCTGTCCGAAATACACACGCAAGCATGGATGCACACATACACACACCACCCCCACTCTGCAGTGTATATACACTGCACGTCAGGTTGTAAGTGCTTTGTAACAAAGGGTGAGTTTATCCCTGGTCTTCACTGTAAATACAATGGTGAGTAATGCTAAGAAGACTGTCCTGTGGTCACTGCAGCCATGCACAACTGAGAGATAGTGAGTGAGACTGGGGTGGTGGTGGTGGTGGTGGTGGTGGTGGTGGTGGGGCATAGTATTTTATAAGGACTCTCTTGCCTGGGGCCTACTTTTAAAGGTGCTGTGTGTAGCATTTTGTGTTTCTCAAAATTAAAACCACATTTCCCATAAATCTGTTGCTTTCCCCTCCCTGGCGCCGCTCCATGCTCAGTTGTTTAAAGGAAAAAAAAGAAGAGGAAGAGCAAGGATAAGGGCTTTGATAACAGACTTTGTTAATTATCAAGTAACTTTCAGCATATATTCGAACACACAGCTGATACTGTACAGTCTGAACAGAGGAACTGGAATTAAGTTCTGTAATTCTTGAGAAATGACTGGTTCCTCTTGACAGTAATCCAGCTGATTTCCTGTGCATTGTGACTCAGTGAAACTCTCTGTATTGATGCAAAATAGTTTTTGATATTATTCGGTTTTATCAGTCTGGCACCCTGTGGAGTTTTCTTGTAAACAAACATGTTGAAATCATTCACTTCCTCAACAAGTTTGAAACCGTATTCTAATGCGGTCTTCTTCTTCACTGTCTTTGTTGGTGGATAGCAATGCTTCTCCGGGCCTTACCTCCACCGACTGTCCATCAGTGGAACAACATGCCGTCATCAGTAGGTTAAAATCATACAAGCAGATGACCCACTTGTAAAAACACTGCTTGATGATGCTTCTAGTCGTCAGAAACTCCACAGGGTACTTTTAAATGTGGAAGGGCAGTGTACGACCAGGCTTCTCAGCTAAGTTCTCATTTCTTCATGCTGTTCTAGCTCCTAATAGTAAAGATAAATTCTCTTTTGGGCTCAGAACATGTGGAGCCGGTCAAGGTTCAGTGTTTAAAGACTCTCCAGTGATTTGATGTGAAGCTTGTTGACACTGGACAAGGACGATCTTTGAAACCATTCTGGCTTAAACATCTGAAACCTCTGACAACATGACTGAAATAAAGCTATTGTTATTGTGGCAAGCTGTCTCTATACGGTCAACCCCCCCCCCCCCCCCCCCCCAAACATACACACACACACATATAGACATACACACACAGCTCAGCAGTGGGAGCACATCATCTGTCACCCAGGGCCCAGGCGGAGGGGCGACAGATTGTCCTCGCGGTGTTCCTTCAGGTCCCATTGCTCCAAACACACACACACGCATGCACACACGCACACACACACACACACACACTCACACACAAACAATCTGTCCACTGACATACTGTTCTCATAGTATTCCCTCACAGTGCGGGAAGGGAGGTTTCACTGCCTTTATCTCAGAGGAGCATTAATACAACACATAATGATTCACAGCAGTTCTACATGAGGACACAGAGGTGTGTGACTGTAGTGCTGTGGCGTGTGTTTTTTTTTATTTACATAGCCAGAATACACACACCTTATTACACGCAAATTTATCAGTTTGTATGGCTTTAATACTTGACGCTTTGTTCTTGGATGTTAGAAAAAAGTGGAATTACGTGCTGATGAGGAGGAATGTTTGACACACACACACAGAGCGAGGGGTGTTACAGTTAAAGATTAACCACATACGTGCAGATCAAATGCGTGTTCGCTACGCAGAACAAATGAATCTCACATCAATGGCTTTTTGCAGCTATATGATATGGTATAGAGTGGAGATCAAAACGCCAGCGTGACATATTTAACTGTCACAAAACAGCCACATCAATTAAACATCAAGAGCATGCATTCTATAGCCTCACCCAGTGATAATCAAGGGTCTTTTTAGTACCAAAGTGCTGCTCAGTAAACGGCAGGCCTTTAAAGATCATCATCCATAAACATTACCTGGCTTTGTTCTTCGCTCTCAGGGAAACCGCACAGACGTACACGCCTTCCTTTCTCTTTTTCCTATCGCTCTTTCCTGTGTTCTACCTGCTTCTCCTCCACTTCACCACCCCCACCCCCTTGCGCCAACCCCACCTGTGTACAAATGTGTGTGTGTGTGCAAAAAGCTAGGACTCTCATAGATGGTCTGAGCTTACACCTTAATGTGCTTTCTCTTCCTCCGTGGAATTCTCCCGCCTTGAAGAGAAAGAAAAAGTGAGGTAGAGAACAGAGGCGAAGGAGAGAGAGACAGCGAGCAGGTAGTTTTAATCCCCCCTCTCCTCCTCCTCCTTCCCTTCCTCTCTGGGTGCCTGGGTTATGGCCAATTAGGCCTATTAGCAACAACAAAACACAAGAAAACACAACAAAACCCGGTCGGCAGGCAGGCAGGTAGTTAACGGTGGGAGGAATTGTGATCTCTCCCTCCGACAGAACAAAGAAAACGCTCTCCAGAGTGCCGGAGAAAGAATTTATACCTCCCGGTGTTCTCAATTCTACAATTAAACTCTTTACTGCAATTTCCCGTCGGTTGGAGTCTCCAAAGGGACTTTTCAGTGCACCACAGTGATTTTTACACCTGCAAAGTGGTGTGTTATGTAATTAACCAAGTTTGAGACAATTGCTCAGAACTGCAGAGAAGCTGCAACTTTGCAGCTTGCAAACAACACTTTATTAAGTCCTGTGATGCATGTGGCGATGCCATGTTGACCTAATTAATTATCAGTTTATTTTAGCTATCTGGCTCGCTAGGTCATCAGCTGCCTGCATATCTTAAATAGAGCGCATTTAGCTACTTTGTAGGGCTTTGAATGGCAGCCAAAGGGAGACCAGACCTTGTTGGTTATGTTCCAGAGAGAAATAAGGAAGCCTAATTTAAAATCATATTTCTATTTGTAGTAATGGAAGTCACTAAAAATTGAGCCAGAGAACACAACCTTGCTTAAAGGGGAAGTCTGCAGACTTTATACATGGAACTTTGATTTGGTCCCAATGATGTTGGCGTGTTCTGTAGTATGAGTATACTTGTACAGTGTCATATAGAACCAGCAGTGAGCAGATACTGTACCTGTGTTGTTTTCTCAGACATATCACAGTCATATACAATGCTGAAACTTATTCCGGCTCATTAAATGCTAAAGTTGCTCCTTCACAATACATCAGCATTGCAGCAGCCCGTGCAGTTTCCCACACTAAGAGTCAAGAAGCTGTGTTACATAACTGTCAGTGGCAGCCAAAGATAATCACTGGAGATTAAAACCACAGCAAAAGTGTGCGTGAAATTTTCACAAGTATCCGACTGAATTTGGCTCCTGCAGACGTGGCAGGCAGGTGTGATATGACTTTGCCTTTTTTTTTTCTTCAAAAAAGAAAGACAAAGTGATTTTCCACCTATGAGGCTGCGGGGAGATTTAATGATTAGGGCGACATGGGATGGCTGAAAGGATTAAATCCCAAAGATTTATATTCTACATCTCTCTTTGTCTGCTCAGTCTCTCTCCTTCCCCCCTTCCTCCGTCTGTGTGTCTCTCTCTCTGTCAGTCTCTTAAGAACCCCTTACTCCACGCTCAGATTAAATGCTCCATGCTCTGTATAAAATCCATTAACTCAACATGCCGATACACAACCATCACCCAGATGGGAGCTGAGTGTGTATTGTGTGAGCCTCATGTTGAGGCGGAGGGAGATGCAATCAAATAGAGATGTGCAGAACAAAACTGGCGGTGGGTGGAGGGAGAGAGGGAGGGATGGAGGGATGGAGGGAGTAGGCAGGGAGGTAAACTAAATGTGACATCTCATATTTGACTTTTCACTTCCCATTTAGCTGACACGTCCAAGATAAGTGGAGGAAAGATTACTGGTCTCATTCTGTTAGACAAAGGCCTGTGTGTGTGAGTGCATCTGTTGTTTCAGGCATGTAAATTTTATATTTTCTTTTATATGACTGATGATAAATAAGCAGGTCAGAGTTCAGTCTATATATTTTTGTGAGCATATAATAGAGTTTCATTTGCACATCCATGAAATTTCTTAGATTTACAGTGTACCATTTTGTATCATATTTCATATTGAGCATGGCTCTTTTTTTTTTTTACAGGTTTTAAAGGAAAATTAAAGTTTCATAAAACTTGAGGCTTATTTTCATGGTTCAGTCAACATTCTTTTTGGTAATGATAATATTATACCCACCAAGTTTGCTCCTCTGGAAATTTAAAGAAAGAAACAATAGCACATGATAAAATTAGAAACTCTTCGTTGTAAACATCAGTCACAAGTCAGTCAGACTCCTTGTTTAAACTTTGACCCACCAAACTCACTGTAGTTGTATCCTCACATCCCCTTCCTGCAATGACTGACATTTCACTTGCACTCACTTTTGGTTTTAGCCCCAGATAAAGTGGTTTAGATAAAATGGCTAAACTGTTTCCCTTCTGACAAGCTGTCTGATGGTCTGAACTTTGCTCTGTGCCATGTTTACAAGTATCAGCAATTACTTTGTCACTCATGATGGCCAGAACTACAAAAGTAAAATTACAAAAACTCAAATACCGATTTATCCTTCTATTATGTTCTTCATGATATTTGATGTTATTGCTACAGGGTGTGTTCAGTAAATAGCTTGGACCATATAGCTGTCAATTATACTACATTAGCCACCATGCTCTTTCTTTAATTGTAAAAAAAAAAAAAGAGCATTGTATACCATGGCAGTATCAATATGTATTAAAACATAGCCAGTCCATTAAAAAAATAACACATTGTAGATAATACGACACTATTTACCTATAGAATGTGAAAAGGCTCATATTCAAGAGTGTGTGTGTGTGTGTGTGTGTAGGTGTGTGTAGGTGTGTGGGGCTGCCACAAACGCAGGTGCCCACTGAAGCAAACAAGAGAGGCAGCAGTAATCTTCATCTCCAGTTACACACTGGGAACACCTCTGCTGTGTGTTCATACGTATGTACACAGTCGCACGTTTTTATAACCTTCGTGTGTGACTGTTTGACTGTGTTTGTGTGCGCATACTGTATGTGTGTGCGTGTGTGTATCCCCCGCAAGGCCCTGGGGTTACAGGCAGCTTGGTGACGGTGCAGATGGGATAACATATGACATGTGAGTGACTGAGTTAGTGTGTGTATGCGTGTGTGTGTATGTGAGTGTTTGTGTGTGTGCCTCTCAGTCCATCTGGGCTCCCCCCTGATCAGCCGGGGCTCCCTCTGCTCTCTGTGGCCCACTGGGGAGCCGGCGGGACGAGGGAGAGAGCAGCGATGCTTGCCTACCTTCAGCCTCTCTCACCTCCACCAACTCTTACTGCACCGTATCTTTATAAAAAACGATGTTATGAATATCAATATCACATATTTTTTAAATACTTAATTGCAGTGTTTTGATTTGAACTCCAATAAAACCTCACTCAAATTATATAACACCAAGTATAAAATAACTGAACAGACTGAATGACGTAATTCTGTAGAAGTAGCACGTGCAGCCATGACTAAAATGATCATGGATAAAAAGTATTTTACTTCAGTTTTTCGTCTTATATAAACATCCAGACTATTTATAAATCAAGCATCCTATATCAATTGATCAATCAATCGATACTGATTTGCTTTAAGTTACAGTTTACAATTTTTTTCTTAACATCACAAATTACCTTCATATAATAATTAATAAACTAATGAATGACAGATGAATAATGCCAAACTGATCATGTTTATCAACATTGTGGAGAAATATTTTTTGATCAACATTAGTAAATAATGAATTAATAGTAAATGTATCTGTAAAATGTCAACTGTTAACATATTCCATTTGTTTTCCCTGCAGTATCTATTCTTGGCAGCTTAACTTCATGTTAATCTGGACGATAAAAACATTTTTAGGGTTATCTTCAGGCAACTCAAGGCACATGGGTTAAGGTTAGGGGAAAGATGATGTTCTTGGTTAAATATTCTGAGAAGTCAAAAGTTGCTTGAAGCATGAGACAGGACATGTTTACTTCTTTGATATGGAACCAAAACTACAATGTTCCCTTAAAGGGGAACTCAACTCCCAACCGATTTTACAAAATAACGCCTGTTTACAGATGCACTACTGCACATGTGACAAAAGTTGTTTAAAGGATTTTCTGGCTCCAGATGGAGCTGCGCATAGTCTGATAAACTGCCTCAAGTAATGTCATTTGAGGCAGTGCTTCACATCCGTTGTCAGTGTTTGTGTTGAACTGTTGATAATGTCAGTGCTGGGGTTAGACAAGGCTGCATTGATTTTGATTATTTACAGAAGTGCAATGTTAAATCTGCTCACTACTCTTTTATTCTCAACCGAGTTGCTTTAGTGGTCTAAACCTAACCACACTCAGGATGAAAGCTGTGAACGCTGGAATATGGTGCTGCACCCCAACCCCTCCCTACAAGATCCGTGCCTAACGAGAGCATAAGGCAGCCATTATGTTTGCTCCAAAGCAATTTTCACAAATGCATTTAGTTGTATATTTATGTAATTTAGTGGAGACAAGGTCGGATCACAATGTAGTACTTTGTGTGATGAGTGCTGTGAGTAAATTTGTACAACCTTTTGGTAGAATGGGCACCAAATAGCACACAATGCCTGGACATTCACAATGCCACCTTTTGCCAGCATGCAGACCAGTGGTGAGGGCACTGCCAGCATACAGTACCTGCAATATAAGTCACTGTAGATCCTGTCTCCAAGGAATAATTAGGTTGTTTTTTAGGCTACATCACAAGTTCACAGGTGTTTACATGCTGTGCATACTGTATCTTTTTTGAAGTTTAATTGGGCCATTTTTTGTGTCAGATTCAAGTTTTTCTTTAGCTGGCATAGGCTTCATGTTGCCAAGCCAGTGGCATCAGGATTTTACCACCACAAAGGCAAGGTGCTGAATGTACAGCACACTGTGTTTATCTGACATTGTGCATTGTGTCCCCATGAGACTTGTCACACTCTCTTGTTCATGGGATCCAGGTCCATGGCTATTTAATGCGGCTGGCCAGGGCCGTGTGGTGTTGAGGGGAAAGGCTGCGGGATTTGGACCGGCGGAGGCATTGGAGGGATGGTGTGTGTAGTCGGGATGAGAGGGAGACAGCAGGGTGCCGGGCAGTCGGTTTGTTCCCGTTCCATCCACGGGCTGGAGGCCAGAGCCTGGACAGAGAGGATGAGAGATGATGGAGAGCAAGGGAGCAGGAGTCAGAAGAGAGGGCGGATGCAACTAGAAAGAGACTGAGAAAGAGGTGGGGGTGTAAGGAGACAGAGACATGAGGTCTTTATGACCAGGGCAGGAAGGGTTAGGAAAAAAAGGAGAAGATGAAGAGGAAGGGAAAGAGGAGAAGCAGAAGAGGAAAATGTCACTTGAACATCACTAGCAGCGGGGTGGGCGACATTCTTGTCTGATCAGACCAACACCAAGATGCTAAAGAGAACTTAATGACACCTGACAAGTGCAATTAATAATTAAAGCAGGAGCCGATGGTCATGAGGCTAGCATGTGACAGTGACTGAGGCTGCACTCCCCTGACAAGCCTACTCTCCTGCCCCCACACCTCCTATCCTCTTTACTCACAATTTTATCATCTTTTCTCTTCCCTCTCCTCTTATCACTCTCTTCTGCCTTTGTCGCTCCCTCCCCCTCTCTCTCTGTCTGTCTGTCTGTGTAATTTTGGCACTTATGTTCGTACCACACCCCTGCCCCCAACCTTGCCCTCTGTCGCTTTATCCATCACCCATCCGCTCTCTCTGTCTCCCCACCATCTCTCTTGCTCTCTCACCCCTCCCGTCACCCTTGAGCGGCTCACGCAAAACCGCAGCCGTCACTATCAGGTGTTGACGAGTTGCCCTACTTGATATTCATGGGTGAGATTATTTGGAAATGTGTGTGTGTGTGTGTGGAGGGGAGGGGGGGTTACAGGAGAGGGAGGTGATGGAACGGGGTGTGTGTGTGCTGGTTAGGGATGGGGGGTTGGAGGGTGCACAGGGTGTACATGAAGCATCATTACCATATCAAAGACATGCTAGGCTTTTCTGTCCTAATGGTAATTACACTGCCCACAATTGGCACTCACTGCTCGGATCACAACAAGAAAAAAATTTCAAAAAATGGATGGAGGGATGAGGAGGAGGGGTATTAAAGGGAAGTGGAGGTGGTGGGGGGGGGGTACAATTGGCTGGGGCTTTCAGGTTATGTTAATACCGCTCATCTATTTAATTAGTGGCTGGCGTTGGGCTTTGTTTACATCTGACGTGCCCCTTCTAGGAAAGACTGAGGAGAGAGAGGGAAACAGAGAGAGAGAATGGTGAGAACGAGTGAGAATGGACGAATATCAGAAAACAGAACAAGAGCGACAGAGAAGGAGGTTAGCAGAGTGCTTTCTGGAGCTGGGTGGTGGGATGGCTGGAGCGAGGTGTGACTGTGCCTCTTGAAGCTGTAATGAGGTCCATTGTGCATGGACCTTTGATAGGCCTCCTGGCTCCACCTCCACTGTCTGTCTCTGGAGCCGAGCGGGTCGGGCACGGGGAATCAGGTCAGGCCGCAGCCAAAAATAAGGCCGGCCTGTCTGTCTGCCTGTTTCTCTGACTGACTGATTGACGGGCTGATCGGCTGACTCAAATTCTTTGCTACCTGAATTCCTCGCAAAGTGAAGTAGAGCCAAACTGACTTGATGCCTGACGAGCTGATATGACAGATACATAAGGCTTCAGTGTACTTCAAACGACCTAAGTCATATGATGTATCCAACTACGTATAATGTGATGGACCTATAACCTATAAGCAGCCTGGCTTGGTTGTTCCTCTGTCTTTGTGTGTTTGTGACTTTGTTTCTTCCCATGTTTGGTTTGAAGACATGATCTTTTTGGGACTGACTTTTTGCATGCAATTTGCCTATGCATATGAGTCTTTACGCCTGAACGCACATATTTCTGTCAAGTGTTTTTTTTTTTTTTTTTTTGTGAATGTTTTGGCTCCTGAATACCTGCGTTTGCATCTGTATCCACATTTTAAAAAGGGGCTTGTGATGGGTATTGTAATAGAACCCATTTTACAACCCTCTCAGGGCAAAGTGAACGGGGAAATGAGAAGGAAATGAGAGGGAAATGAGGATTTTTGCTTCTGTTAGAGTACGCCATCATATCTCCTCTACAGATAGTTGATGGCTGTTGCGGTTGTTTCTCAGGTACGAGTCAGCCAAGACCTCGGTCAGCACTTGATTGTAGCACACGTCAGCGACTCATCAAGTACAGAAAAAGCGATCAATATTCTAGCTAGAAATCGTTACAATTCTTATTCTTATATGTGCGTGTGTGTGTGCATATGTAGACAAGTATATTCTCAACACTGGATGAAAAGTGTAACCTGCATATAAAATTCACTGTGACATTTTCAAAAGGTCCAAAACAGCGACGATTCTTTTAACACCTTTTACTTCAAAGAGCAGACTGACAGATACAGGAAAAAAAGCCTTTGGTTCCAAATGCATGCCATTTCACTTAGTAGTACTGAATGATGGGATGTGTGTGTTTTTGCCCACAGTTTGCTTGAAAACCCTGAGAATTGACACCATCTTCTTCAAGGACCTCCAAGAGCGCGTTTTTGAAAAACACTTGTCTCCCAATTGGGGGTGGGTGGGTGGTGGGTGCTCAGTCAGCTGAAGACGACTCACAACAAGGCTGTGTGTGTGTGTGTGTGTTATTTATTTATTTATTTTTCCCAAGCTAAGACCTTTGAACACTGAGAGATAGCAGAGGAGAGTTTAGGAGTGAAAATGGCTAGAAAAGAGAAAGATGGTGGAAGAGGTATATGAGATAAACAGTGAGGGAAATGTATGGCTGTGGCAGAGAGGGTCTCTGAGGCTGCTCTGGTAAATACAGTCAGCAGGTCTGCTGTGTGAAAGCTGCCTCTCTGGTAAACACAGGGAAGAAAAAAAGAGAAACTGCAGTAGTTCTATTACTGAAAAGAGGGCAAAAGAAGAGCGATAGATCGTGCTCAAGGAGAGAAAAGAGAGAGAAGAAACAGGGAGAGGAGAGGGAACAGCCCACATGCTATCACACTGTTTTTAATAACAGTGTAGCGGCGACCCGAGGCCTCCACGTCCACGCAACGGCTGTGCAATGTCTGCTCGGCGTCTGTGCCACACACAAAAGGGCTCCAATCCAAAAGTCAAGCCATTCTGCTCTGTCTGTCAGCTACAGGCTGCAGGCGGAAGCAGTCAAGGACCTCTGCCTCTTAACTTACGTATATTTACCTAGGGAATCTGTGCTAAGGAGGCTCTTCATCCCTCTTCATCCTTAAAACGCTGCTCCGTGCTCTTAGGCCATGTCTGCACTAATGAGGGTAGATTTTAAAAATGTTATTTATATGTTGGAAATCTACACTAGCATTTACAGATCATCATCCAAACTGCCACACTCACAGGTGGAGTGGGAAGCCTGCTGTCACAGAGAGGGGTTACAGGTGATACTCGTTGTGGAGATAACGACTCACTTTTAGGCAACCCTTTCTCAAAGGCATTCATCTGGACTGTCGAGTTGTGCCACAGGTTACATATTTCTCTCTCTTGTCTGTCCTTTGTCAAAACATGATAATGATATTTAAGAAATAACAGGCTTTATGCTGATTTGATTGCTTAGAAATGTAGAAGCATCTTGTAGTGATTTACAGACACAATTCAAAGTAACAATGGTAAAAATCCCTCATTAGATTGGATACAACTAGTTATTGATTAGTTTTTACCTTAATTATTAACTATAAATAGATGTTAAATTTATCAGTGTGGAGTCATACCGTAAAACAAAATGCAATATAATGTTGTGACAATGACACAGGAAACAGGAAAACTGCCTTTGACAGTTAACAGGTGTCATCATTTCATCCAGTATGGTGCATTTTTGCACTTGTTGTTTTAAGGAGAGGAAAAGGCTCACAGTTAATGACTTATTGAATTGGGTTTTTTTTCCCCAGTGTAAACCACATGGCTTTCTGATGTCTAAAGTAAGGTCCAGTAGGAGGCGTACTCAGCGCAAGCAGCTCAGTCCTGTCCTCCACCTCCCTCCCTCCCTCCCTCCCTCTGGAAGTCTCTCTCTCCACTTCTTTCCCTCACTTCTTCCTCCTCTCCTCACAGTGTATCAAGTGCATCATCCTCTCACACCTCGCTTTGCCCTCGAGAACAGCACCCCACTCACACACACATGCACGCACACGCACATACAAACACAGTGCCCATGCACGTCGTCACCTCGTAAGCGAGATAAGGAACTTGCGACACCAAAGGGTCCGGCTTCTGTCACCCTGCTACCTCGCCTGGACCACATGGCCTCGGGTGAACATAGGAGCGAGAGAACGGAGAGAGGAGTGGTGGGAACAAGAGTAGGAGGGGAGAAAAAGAGAGCTCAGGAGCAGAAAAAAAGAAGAAAAAAGAAAAAGGAAATGTGATGAAGATGCACAAGACGAAGAGATGAAAGAGGAAGAGAGACAGATGGGGCCAGAGAGAGGGAGAGAAAAAGGCAGAGAGAGGCACAGAGAGCTTAAAAAAAAAAAAAAAAAAAAGCGGCAATCGAGCGGCAGCAGTGCCAGCAGAGAGGGACTGTTGTTTTCGGTGCATGTTGTCGGTTGGCTTGCCACCAGTTAGCATGAGGCAGATGCAACCGGGAGCACTTGGTAATTATCGCGGTGAACCTCCCTCAGAGCACATGTGCTTTCCACTCACTAATCTTCACAAAGATTCAACGTGGACAGTCTGGTTTTCAACATTTCACCCCTGTTAAAACAAAAGACAAATCCAGGAGAAGAACAGCAGCACATATAGTTTAGCTACATTGAGGCTCCTGTGTGTGTTTCCTCAGAGCAAAGAAACACATTTCAGACAACTTCTGCCATCTTTTTTTTTTTGTTTCTTTTTCTTTTTTTGCTTGTTTGCATGCGATCAACATCGCTCCGAGCATCCGACTCTTCGTTGCGACTGCCGAGTTTTACCGTCGTCTCTTATCGTGCGTAGTTCAGCAGCTCTTGCGCTGCTTTTCAACAGGTTGTTTTTGGATCCCACTGTTGGAGAGCCGGCTGCTGCAATCTCCTGATAAGCTTCCATACTCACGACTCACCCAGTCACCGATAGAATCTGCATATACCTACAATCATATGCTCCAGCCAAGTGACAGAAGTGTTCCCTCGCCAACTGGCAGAGATAAGTTATCTCCATCAGCTGTGCCTCCCCGCACTTTGAACATAGTATTCAGAACACTTGGACTCACTTTACATAAACTGCAGTCACAGTCACACTGGTCAAACTCGCCCTTAATGTTCTTAAGCACCCTAACGGTGTATTTAAGATTGAACTGAACTTTATACAACGCTTGTTGGTGCATTATCAGATTAACTTGTACAAATGTCAGAACTAATGTGTCCCAGTACAACAGATTAACATATGAATTACATGCTATGAGGTCTGTACAACTTATGTATTCAAGTGATAGAAGGAGGCACATGACAGGGCATAAGTACAACATAATCGTTAAAGCCAAAGGGCATTTTAGATGGTGGGAGTGCAATTTTTCTTGGTCAAGGCTGCTGCAGGACACGTGATGCGGCGCTCATCACATGTCCTTGTAACTGTGCTGCACATAATCCCTAGTGACAACCAAAAAGAAAGAAAATGAAATAGTTAGCTGAAATATTACAGCTGGGTGACCAGACACTACATTACAATAATGTGGGATCTGCCATCTAACATTCAACCAGCTGGATCTGTGGACTCATTAAATGAAAAGGGTTGTTTTAGGTATTTTGTTAAAGGCTTGATAGTGAAGAAACACCTGCTGGTCCCTACCTGATGGTAGGACCAGCTAGGACCAGTAGCTCTGAAGTGATTGTTTCTTGCCTCACGCAAAAGGTTGCTGACCACTTGTTAATACCCGAACCTGACCGTTTAATACATTTATTCGGGGCTTTATCCTGATTGGGTTTCATCCAGAAAACGTTTTCCCAAAATTCACAAATCAAAATGTGAACATAAAACTCCTAAAAACAAAGAGTGAACATGAAATCAGATGAAAAACATGCTGCACATGAGCGATTCTGTGCTAAAATAAATGTGTCAAAAAGTCTGAAACCAATTTCCTCTTTCAGGCGTGGGTATACTGTTAAGCAGAACAGTTCTAACCACATTACAGTATATATTAGAATCTAAAAAAAGGCAACATCATTATTATCTAAGAAATCGTTCGTACTTAGGAGAGACGTGTCCACATTTTAGACCAAATAAACCCGACATTTAAGTTTATAAATGACCAGTTTTGCAGTTTTGGTGGTCTACCACAGTAAATGTGAATGTCACTGCTGCTGTAGCCCAAGTCCTGAGAAATGCTGTTTTACCATAGCCAAACCAGATTCTGGTTCTATGCTGAGACACAGAATCGTTGTCATCTCTGACAGACTGAAGCAGTTCCACTATCTTCTCTTGTACGTGCTTCCTCTCATGCTTTAACCCCCCGCCCCACCCCACCGCTTTCTTCCCCTGTACTCTCTCTGGGCGTCCTGTAAGTACCATGTAATCTTTGCTGTTGCTGACTAATACTCTAGTCTTTGCCTACGTGGGTCACCAGTGGCTTTCCATCTTGAACACGTCTGCTGAGATAGTTGGTGTCTTTTACATCCTCCTCCTCCTCCTCCTACACACACACACACACACACACACACAGTCATAGCTCAACACGGGTGGTTAATGTTGAGCACAGCGAGTCTTGTTGTACTTGAAAACAAATCACTGCACTGTGGCTTAATGTAATGAGTCTTTTTAAGCTGCACAGACAAGTTGATCCGCTCCGGTACAAATATGGGAACTTTTTTCATTATCCCCCCCAACCCCACCCTTGCCCCCGTCCCACTCCCCTTCTTAAAGCGTTGTTTTTGTTGTCTTATCAGCGCACTAATTCCTAAATAGGTCAATCCAAAGAAGTGGCTTCCTAGTTGCAACTGAAGTAGTGAAGCGCAGGAGCTCAAACGAGAACAGAAGAAGACAGCATCTGAATTTGAGTTTCTTCAGTGGATATTCAGTGCTTCTTTTAATCAAAAGCACAGGCCAACTGTTTCCTTTACATTTTATATTCTGAAAGACAATTGAGTTGAGAAGTGATCCCACTGAACTCTTTGAATTTTGTATTCAGGGGCCACACATTTGACCTGATCAACAAATAACGGAATAAATAACGCTGAATCTACAGTTTCGACACGAAAACTCTACCTTGAAATAATCAAATACAAAACATTAATTCACTGTGTCTAATACTCTTCTCACGGCATTTAATACCTGGTTCTTATTAAATTTTTTCCACCCTTTTCATTCCACTTCTTTTATTCACTTTTTTTTTTTTTTAAGTTTCTATGTTCCAGCCTTTTGTTTCGTAAATATCTGCCACTGCGTCAATTTTGGTCATGGCTGTGGACTCATACGCTTTTGCGTTAAAAGCTGAAAAGAATTCTGGACGGATAATTGGCGCCGATCGAGAGGTCATTGCTGTCTGCGTTTCACTGCATAAAGAGAGCTTCTGTAAGAGATACAGCATTGTCTGTTCTACAGCATATAGCAAAGGTCAATCTCAATCAGCCTCTTTTGTCAGAGGTCTCAGCACTGTTATCCAAAGCGTCATTTTTCTCCTCTTTTGTCTCCGTAGAACTCGCCATGTCTGAATTTCAGTTATATTTCATGAGGAATAACCTGAGTTTGATTTGCTTCCTGAACAATGTCAGTTTGGGCATCATGACACTGAAACAGCTTTGACCGTGGCACCCTACCAGTAATTGAGTTCCTTTGCCAGTTGCTATGTGTAGGGTCAATTTCCCTGCAATTGTGGTGCCGGGAGGAGGAGGAGGGGGTGGTGATGGTGGTGGTGGTGGTGCAGGACCATTGAAATCCGGAGACCCGGCTCCATTGTGGTGACTCTGTTTGGGAGCGGCTGGAGCAATGGTGTGCAAGGCCTGTGTGGTTGATAATAGACTAGCAGTGCAGTCATTGTCCAAGGACTGAAGAAAGGAGCTGTTAGAACAGATGCTCCCCCAACTCAAGGTTTGCACACACATGGAGTAAGACAGAGAAAGACACAGAGCTGCCTGAAGCATAAAGGACTACCTGGAAATATTTTGTCGTGTGGATCTATCAGGTTCCTCTCCTCATGGCCATTTTTCTCCCCTCATCAACAGCTCTTTGCTTGTTTTACATCTGGCCTCCTCTTTTAGGTTACTCATCAAAACTCGTACTCTCACTGTATTCCTCACTGTATTCCTCTAATCATGATTTCCTCTCATTGCTCGGCTCACTTTGCACAGGCTCTTTCTCTTTCCTCTGCCGACTTGTTCGGTAATGATCCTCACTCTCTGTGACGACTGGAATCCTTTTGTGCCGTCTGACACGTTTTATGTTTGAAAGGGAACAGAGGGCGTTTTTACAATGGCCTTTTATGCCCTGTGAGAAATATATGAGTCTTTTGGCGCAGCTAATGAAGCCGCTTTTATGTCCCCCACTAGTAGAAGTGTATAGAGATGGATTGTCGGGGGCCCACACAGGCCCCAGTGTAGCCTGCAGCACATTGTGTCGGCCCCTAGTTTCTGAGTATTGATCTAACGGGGGAATGGTGAAAGAAAGAAAGAAAGAAAAGAAAATAAGAGAAAAGAAAAGAACAATCTCCGGTTTTTACTGTTCACTGGTTTCCGTTCCCACTCTGACGCCGGGACAGGAGAGCAGGCGAGGTGAGCCCACGCTGACAGGCTACACTCCGCCTCCACCACTTTCAGCGCTTCACCAACACAACCATCATCATTATCAAGGTGACCATTACTCCCCCTTGTTTCAAAGACAGTCATTATGGCTCCTAAGAACAGAGGCAGGGCCAGGACGGAGGACAGGGGAGGAAGAAAGATAAGCAGAGACAGAAAATAAGGAGGGGTGGACAGATGAGAAAAGAGAGGGGAAGAAGGAGGAGGAGGAGGATGGGGTGTGATGAAGAATTATGATGAGGAAAAGTGTGATTGGGGAAGTGAGAGAGGTGGAGAGAGGAAGAGAGGACACGTGGGAATAAGTGAAATAATTATGGAGGCCACTTCACCAAGGGCATATTGTACTGTGCAGAAAGTAACTTCAAGCACACACACACACACACACACACACACACACTGTACGGATGCAGTCGTGTCAGCCAATGTCATCTCTTGTCAGCTCTCGGGTGCGGGCAGCGTTAGCTTGCGAGGGTCTTGTCGCGCTACCGGGGGTCATGGGATATGAAGTCTCATCATGGATTTAATTGTCTCTTTATAATCAGATTAATTAGCAGACGTATGCTTGTCAGGAACAGTCTCCTACCCACACATACACACACACACACACATCAGACACCACACCTCCCCTCCAACCTTCGCTGCTTCGCCCTCGCTTTGTCTCGATGCCCTCGCTTGCCCTTCATGTGAACTCCGCTGAGGCTAAATTGAGTAAAGATGTGTTTGATTAAATGTGTATTTTTGTGCATTGAAGTATCCTCGTCTACACAAAATGCATGCACATATCTCTTCAAGTATGCACCCTTTTCCCTTCTGCGTGTGTGTGTGTGTGTGTGTGTGTGTGTGTGTGTGTGTGCTGCACAGGCGAACCAGGGATGGATATCTTCACCGACAGCGGGGAACAGAATTATTCCGAGCGTTTAACATCTAAGGCCACAGAACAAGGCGTGTGTGTAATACAAGGGCCGTGAGTTCAATGGTAAAACAAGAAAAGGGATTTTTTTTTTCTTTCTTCAAGAGTACAAGAGGGAGTGGGGTAAATAATTCATTTCCTTTGGCTCAGGGCACGTCCTATTGTCACCACCTAACAAGCACAAGGACAGGCGGCCGGCGGGCCTCTTATTGCTTGTGAACAGCAGAGAGGGGAATGGAGACAGAGGGAGAGAGAGCGAGAGGAAGAGGGGAGGCATGGTAATGTGCTCTTTGATCCTCCCTCGTTAGCCCTTGGTGAGCTTCCTCTGCTCACCGCCGCCCAAAGAGATGGTCAGATCGTGCCCCTGGCTCTGTCAGGTGTGTGTGTGTGTGTATGAGTGAGTGTGCGTTCGTGTGTTTGCGTGTGTGTGCCCTGGCAAAAGGACAGTAAAGACACTTCCTCTCTCTTAATGCAGCCCAGGTGGAGGTGCTTGCTCTGAGGGGTCGAAGAATTCAAACGCACGCACAAATACACACACGCGCTCTCGAGTACGGAAGAGTGCTCAGATTATGCAAGAATGCAAATGCAAGCTTACATACGGCTGAAGTATGTGAAAATGCACATTCATTATTTATGCCGTGTCAGACCAGATGCATACTGAGCTGGCTAAATCAGAAGATGCAGTTTGTGAGTGAAAGCGATGTGCTCCCATGTGGGTATTTTCAAGTCGTTTTCATAAAAGGAAACAGTTGGCAAAATCTCTTCTTCTCTTTCAGACTGCAAACAACAAAATTGTGCATCACCACCAGCAACTGATAAAGAGTGTGACTGAATAAACCTCTGCTCTGTCACCCCCTGCTCTCTGTGATCCCCTCTGCTGTTTGAATACAGCCAAGCTCGTGGTTTAGTTTTGTTGTCGTGTGCACATTGATCTGTTTCTGCAGTGAGACGATTGCATCTGTTACTGTCCTGGACAGGATGTAGCTTAAATCACTGGTTTAAGATGCCACAGTCCTCTGACACCATAAGCAGGACCAGACAAGAGCTGTGCAATCTGCTTGACTAAACACACATTAAAGATGAGTAATCGCAGAGGGTTGGAGGAGACAGAAAATTGTCTTTTTGATTGGATCAATTGCTTTGTCTATAAAATAACAGAAAATATAAATATAACAATATCAGAATTTCACAGAGCCCAAGTTCATGTATTAAAATGTATGTCTGAAACGGGTGTTTTGGGATGTGAAACATAATGTGGCATAATGTGAACCACAAAAAAGAAGGGTCAAACTGGCTGGTGTGGACTCATAACCAGCAGCTCTTTACGTTCATAAGCTGTACTGTGTGTGTGTGTGTGTGTGTGTGTGGGAATAGCAGTCTGCTTTGTCTGTGAGTCTTTTTCACTTCTATAAATGTCATTATGTTCATTGTACTTTGTCTCCCTCCTTCTCTCTCTCTCTCTCTCTCTCTTTTTCTAAGTCATTGTTTTGGGGGGGAGTGTGCAGTGAGGAAGCAGGAGGAGGTCCAGGCCTGCGAGGGGACAAGGTCCAGGCTAATGGCAGGAAGTCTTTAAAGTTTGCAGCCGCCGCATTTCATCTAAGCACAGAGGGGGCCCCCTGGCCACAGACCCCCGCTTTGATCCTCTCTTTCTCCCGGCATGTCTCTCTGTTGGCCTCTCTCTCTCTCTCTGTGTGTGTGTGTCTCTCAGCACAGCACCAGGGCAGAGCTGCTGGTTAATTAACAGATCTCTTATTGCACACGCCCAGTACAGTATAGACACATGTACAGAAACATACTATCACACACATAAACTCAAACCAACACACATTTGGTGGGGGTTGCACATGAACTTGGACACACACACACATACACATTAAAGCAGCTAACAAGGCAGCAGACACAAACACACACACCGTGCCTCCTCTGCCTGACTCGCTCTAACCAATTTAACTTATCTTTATCTTACTCTGGCACAAATAGTCTCCTTGGCAATTTAGTCAATGTGATATCAATCTGGTCAATTAGATAAGTGCTGCAGGTGGATTTTATTTGATTTCATGTCGTGTTGCAGTGAAGCCAAATGATGTTTTGTTTCATTTGTGTGTTTGTGTGTCAGAGCAAGATGACTTTGTGATTTCTATTTCTTTTTTTTTTTTTGTCTTTCCACAGCTCTGATCTCTAAACCCAGCAGCTAATATTAAAAGCCAGACAACAGTGCCTAACTTTTTGACAATACAAAAGTTACATCGGCATCACAAATAGCAACTGAAAAAAAAAAAAAAGAATTATTTTCCTAATGACATAGCTAACCTTTACATCTTACCACGGTGTGAGCAAATGGAGAACATGGCGCAGATTCACCTTCAAAGTCATGGCCGTGTGGAAAAATAGATGAGATATAAATACTCTCAGCTTAGCACAATTAGTTTTATGAATTCATAAATTCACAAAGGTCGAGCACTGTAGATCAGCATTTGGCTGCTGGCTTCATGCCAGTGACTGCAGCAATGCCAATATCACTCAGTATAAGAGTTTAGACCAGTGACACTGAGGCTGTGGGTCAAAATAAATTAGAGCTTCAGGGTTTCCCTGGGGAAGTTGTGTCCAAACGATGATTATCAAACTAACCTCGGGCTGGTTAGTAACGTGCAGAGCAGTGGTGACTTGTTTCATCACATATCAGCACCTGATTGTGACTAACTTGTGCTGTTTGTCTCTTCCCTTCCTGACTTGCAAAAACTCAGAGGGTTTTCTGTTTTCCCAACACGGCAACACGCTGCTCTGATTAATTATTGCGAGGCAAACATACAATATGATCAATCAATCTATCAACAGCTGAGCTAATTCAGACAGATCCTGATGCATCTCATCTTATAATCTATGTGGTCATTCGGTCATGTTCCACAGGTACCCTGTGCAGTTGTCTAGAGGTGAAATGAAGCAGGTTTTTATGTGCGGGCCCCTGTTTAGTTTATGTGCACACAGGTGACACAGTTTTAGTTTAATATGACTAATGTTAAATTACAGAAAAAAACAAACGAACCAGCAGTTACATCAGAGGCACTCTGTATCAGTGTCAGGTGAGGTGGTATTGTAATGAAACCAACACCAAGTACCAATATATTTTTACTACTGCTCCTGATACTGTTACTCTACCACCCCTTTGTGCACATGTGCAGAGAATAGCTGCAAATAAAGTCACTGAGCTGGAATTAACAGTGAAGAGCTGGAAAAGAATTGTCGCTGCCCTCAGACGACCTGATGAGCTAAATGTCAGTGGATTGATCAATCAGTAACAACTAGCGATCGGCAAACATCCTCATCTATGTGATCTCACATTGCTGCCTTAACTTCTTAACATCAGAATGGGAGTCTTTGTAGGTAAATATGAGATATCCTGGGAAGTAAAGATTTAACCCAGTGTCTACTGTACCCCCGACCTCTGCAGGATTTTGTGTTTTATTGTTCCACAGCTGGTTTTGTGTTAATTCTCTGCCGCGCTACCATCCAGTAGCTTAGAGTCAACTCCGTGTGCTTGACGCTTAAACACAGAGGGTCCAGCAATGTGTCTGTCATGTTAAGGAGGGGGTGTGGATTTTTCAGAAGTTGTGCCAGATTTTGATGCAATTAAACAGCCATCACTATCCATTTGTATCAGTATTCTTCAGCTAACAACTCTTTAATATCTCATTCAATAAAAGCCAGCACTCTGAGGCAGCCAGAGAGCTACGTTTGATCTAAGAGAGGGCACCACAGCTGACCCTGTCGCCTCTTCTCTCCTCTCTCATACTGTGCATGTGTGCCTTTGTGTTGTGTGTGTGTGTGTCATACTTGTGGAGAGGTATTAGCCTAATGGCAGTTGCATTCAAACACTTTTATTAGCTTTTCACGTGCCTCTGCTGGGCTCCAGCCTCTGTTTCAGAGCCACTTGCTTTAACACACACACACACACACACACACAGTCTCTCTGTTCCCCTACCTCTGTCAAGCACCCACACCCACCAACACTCACTCACACACACACTCGTACACAGTCACAGGTCTCTAAGTGAGACAGGGCCCTGGGTAATTTGCTGTAGTAGAGCGGAGTGGCACTAAAAGCCTGCTGGGTAATTGAGAGGCTAGGGGACGGAGTGAAGCCGACTGCCCTCTGCGTTCGTGTGTGTGCGCGCGGAAGTGTGTATGTGTGTTTGTGTGGAAGCGAAGGCCCCTGCTCTTTCTCATTATGCCGTGGCTCCTGCCTGCCTGTCATTGTCTGGACGCAGCGCCCACAGAAGGCAACAGTAATGCGCAGTGACATGCGGCGTGTGTGTTTGTCTGACTGTATGCGTGTGTGTCTGTGTGTGTGTGTGTGTGTGTGTGTGTGTAATGAGACATCATGTCTTCTGTAAAATAGCAGTATCCTCACCCTGCCCTCCTGTCTCCTACACATGTGCACGAATGCAAACACATGCATAAACACACACGTTTATCATTCCACTAGTTGTTTCTGGTCTGAGGTCTGATGGACCCTGACCATTCTCCCTAACTCTCCCTCGCTTCCTTCCCCCGTCTCCCTCCCTGTCCTTCTGTTCCACTAACCACCCCATCACACTATATGTAGATTATCTATACCTGGCCAATATATATGTACATTAACAGCTACAACATTGTTTTTTTATGTGCATGAAAGGGTATTTTGTATGTTTTCTTGTGATTGGTCGATACTTTATTCAGTTGGTTTAAATCAGATTAGAGCTTGAGTTTGGGAATTGAAGGGAAACTTGATGTTGAAGGGTCCATTCACTTAAATTACCTCTAACGCTCCTGAGATATTAGGAGGATTTTAGTTTTGATTTGGCCTGGACTTGCCGTATCCATTGCTGAGCTTTCTGCCGTACAGCAGAAATTCATACAGTTTTCATCACAATAGTCTCTTTGAAAACAGATCGCGTGTTCTGTGGATTACCCAGAGTAATGGGAACATTGTCTCTGGAAAGAGATGTTGCTGTTTCATTTTGTAAATGTAGATTTTTTTTTAATGCAGTGTGCACCACAAACAAAATCTCATTCATCTCCGTTGCACTGGGGTGGAGGCAGATCTCAGTGACAGAAATCTCTAAACTTCACCATGTTAAACTAAAACTGTTGCTTCCAGGAGAAGTTCATTAATTGATTAATTGTTTGGCATAAAATTAATTGCCAACTAGTTTGATAATGAATTCATTAATTCCATTCACTTGTCCAGCAGAATCTGCTCCTTTGTCACATATGACAGTAATAACTTGAGTTTTTGAACCCTTGTAAATCATGAAGGGCTTTTTTCTGTATTTTCAGATGTTTTCTAGACTAAACAATTACTTGATTAATCCCAAAAAATAATCTGCAGATTAATCCATAATGAAAATAATTATTTGTTGCCTTGACTGACTAGTGGTAAATGAGAAAATACACTGTATTTTGTTGTAATTTGAGTGAACCGGCCCTTTAAGGTACAGTACTTCTTTGGCTTGGCGAGTAAAAACATTGGAGTGTGGTGGAATCGCCACGTTAGTTATTCACCCATACTCCTTTTTCTTCCTCTTTCCTCCTCTACCTCTGCTGTTGTGGAGGAGATCAATACAGTGTCTCCTTTCCTCAATATCTGTCGCTCACAATTTCTTCAGGCAGACCCTTTATTATGCATGCATCAAATGTTCGAATGCAGCTCTCCCTGGTTTGGGTGCAACCCTCCTTTGACAGAAAGGGTCTGGCCTGTGAGGTTCACTTGAGCACACCAATTTTCAATTACAGTCCAAAAATGCCCCAGACACTTGTCAGATGTAGTTTTTATCGGACAGAAGCAAAATATTGCTTACAAAACAAAATATTTTTAGGCTTTTTAAACATTTCTTCACCAGTCTACATTGTGTTTCTCCACTTTTCCATTACCTTTACCTGGGTGATGCCAACAGCTCACTTTCAGTCTCTCTTCCTCCCCTCTCTCTGTGCTGCTCCTCTCCTCTCTTCCCTCTAATTGACGCTGACATTAAATCAATAATTTCACTTTTTTTTTGTCCTTTTGTCTGCTTGTGGTTCTTTGCTCAGATGGCATTGGCAGGACGAGAGAGAGCTATGAAAATTGATGGAGTGTCCCTTGTTTCTAAGAGAAAAGGGGAGAAGAGTGAGAAAAGCAGGAGGAAATAAAAATAGGAAGCAGAGAGTGTGAGAGGAAGAGCGGAAAGGTGACCAGGAAGAGGAGCAGAGGAGGGTCACAGCTGCCTCGTCTCAAGTGTGCCGCCATACTGAGACAAACACAGACACACACTTTGTCCGCAGGCCTTCACTCACACACAACTATGCAACTTGCCCACTCACATAATGTAAGTGTTTTTATATGAGTGTGTGTGTGTTTGTCTATCAAGGCTGGCTCACTGCACTTGACCATGCATAGTCCTTCCTATCATGTTTTCATGTGCTGTTCTGCTGCAATGTGATCAGCTAAAGCGTGTTAGGTAAGCCATGTCAGAGCAGAGGGCTGGAAAAGAGGCTTTTCCCTCCTGAAAAAACAAGTCTCCCTCTCTCTCTCTCTCTCTCTCTCTCTCTCTTTCAGTCTTCCTTGGATTTGCTGAATTTGTAAGATTACACATCAAAATTTGGGGAATGTAGCCCACAGCATCTGATTTATAATTATCAGCTGGGAAGCTCAGTGATGTAAATATGATTATTTTCACTTACTTTAAAATTATGTTTCAGTGTTTAACTGATGCTCTCACATGGAAGAGAGAGAGAGGAAGGTGGAGAGAGCAGGTTGAATGAGATTTGTCATATTCAAAGAAGCCAGTTATTAGTGCTTAAAAAGCTAATTAATTTAATAAATAAGCTTTATTTATCAGTACTTTAACTTTTGGCCATTTTTGTCCTTTTTAAATAAACTTTATTGATTAAAGATAGTCAGCAAGGCCTTATGAAGACATGCTGGAGGATGAAGAAAGACACTATTAATTGTTTTTTTTAACCTTTTAGCAAACACGGTTTTGCAACAGTTTTTTTCAAATTAGCGTGTTAGGTATCTCGCCGCCCCAGACCAGATTAGTCCTGACACCATCATGACCCTCTTTCCTCTTCAAACATTAAAAAGTCCCCCCACCCCCTTTGGGTGTTGCTGTTTTTTTTACATCAACTAGGGACGAGCTACTTTTTCACAGATGTCTGCAAAACTGTCATAAAATAAAAGATAGCAACACTGTGGCAACATCTACCGTTTCCCAGGCAAAGAATGGGGAAGTCTGTGGACAAAAGACATGCAGCAGCTACTGTCTTAAACACACACAACCACAAATGTGCAAACGGGGACAGGCACACGCATGCAGACACATTAGGCACATAGAGAAGCATGCTGTGACCACATGTAAAAGGAAGTCAGTGTGTAAGATAAGCTTTAATAAATGTATAGTGGCAAAATCACACATTTTATCGATTTGCATGTGGGAGCTTCTTGTTTGTCACAATTACTCTTTATGTTCCTGTACACGTTTCTCCATCAGGAACATATGTACGTGCAGGAGACACAAATAGAAACAGGCAGCAGTGTGACATTGAAGTAGTGCAGAGGAAAGTGAATGCTCGGGGGTCACGGTGGTGGACGGCTGTATAGATTTTTCTTTCAGCTCCAGTGAACTGAGATCATTTCCCAACTCATGAAAAATTTTTAGACGGTGGGTGACCTTTTCATTGAAAATATGTATTTTTCTATTCTTTTCCTTTCTTTCATTTGCTTTTCACCATGTTTCTGACTTAATTCTAACCATAACTATTTCAAAAACATCTGTACTCTTCTTTATGTCCATATTATCTGATTTTTTTTTTCCATGTCTCATAATTTTTTGGAGACTTGTGGCACTTAAATCCTAGTTATGTATGAATGTCCGTGCTGTTGTTCACTCTTTTGAATAAGCCATGCGGTATTACTCATTTTCTCATTCACCCTGTTGAATGTAGTCATACCTGAGGACATTGTTACAGGCCTTGATTTTACGTCTGTATCAGTATTGTATAGGTGCCTTAACATTGAAGTGTGAGCATAACAGTTATGCATATACATGGTTTTTTATTTCTTAGTATGACCATCAGAATACAGTAAAGGTCTAGGGGCTAGAAATTTTATTACTGGAGCCTGTTTTCACATTCATACTATGAATGTTGAATGTCCCGTCAGCCCGTCCAGATTGTGTGCACAGACAATGTGTCTCTGAAGGTCATGTTGTTGACATCTTCCACAGGTCGCCTAAGCATGAAGAGTTAATGGTATCCATCTGTTATTGAAAACATATTTAAAATATCATCCTAAAGGATACTGTGAAATTGTCCTTTAAGCAGTAGGTCAGTGTCAGTTAAGCTAAAAGCAACTAAATGGCAAAAGTGCAATACAAAAACTTTTGTGGTACCAATATTTAAAATCCAATGACAGTTAGGAGCTCCAGGACCATAACACACATGGTCCTGAGATAGACGGGAGTGCAGGCAGCAGGGCAACCTCATGGTTAGTTTTACTGGATTCCCTTTGTCATGGCTGAAGCCAGGAACGCAGGAAAAGAACCGAAATCATAGGAACCAAGTGGAAGGAATAGCGTACACCCTGCGGTAGTGCCACTATTTGGGAATCACAGCTCAACAGTAAGTCTATTTCTTTGTTGGGCTAGTTTAATAACACCTAAGATTGTTAACTTAGTGATGGAGAAGACTTGTTAAGTTGTGCTGATTGGCTGTGGGTGAGATAAGGAAGAAGAGATCTTCACAGACATCATTAGAGGGAGAGTGCTGATTATTTGTTGTATAGCTCATTAAAGGAGGCTCATCACATAGAGACCATTCATGGTGTCACGCTCATCCTTCATGGGCTCTTGTTATCTAAAGAGAAGTTAACTCATAAAGGTCAACCTGTCAGTTTGACAACATGTACCTGAACTTCAAAAGAAAAATAACAGGGATGAAATTTACTGTGACTTTACTGATTACGCAGTGCTCTCAGTGTGGTGCTTTTTATTACTGCTCTCAGCTGCACTTTGGATTGGATGACTGTGTGCAGAGAAGTTGGTCACCTACACAGGTTGAGAGTTTTGGTTTAATTTTCTCAGAATGGTAGAAGAGAACTTCTGTGTCTTGACTTTATGTATTGATGATCAAAACAGAGATCATGCCTCCATAGCCACAGGCCTCTGTAGTCCATGATTTAAAGCTGTCTTGTGTTGAGGACTGATGCAGATTCCTACATTTGAAACAGGGGTTATTGATGTTTGGAATCCAGTGTAGTCCACAGCAAAACTTATCACTCACAGATACTCCGTGATGGCACACACAGTGCGAAATAAAACGCTACACAACAAAAGATAACATCCATAATAAAAGAAAAAATCCAACAAGGCAAACACAATAGTCTCTGATTAAGATCTAATGTGATTTCACACTACTTGGCTTGGCACAGAGATTTAATTTACTGCCGCTGGACTTAGAGCAATATCTGCGCTGACTTGGGGGCACAGAGGCGTAAAGAGGGGAAGAAGAGGGTGAGGGGGGTGGGAGGGGGGGTCGGTGGGCTGTTATGTTGAGGTCAGATTTGGGGGGTGGTGGTGGTGGTGGTAGATTGTTGGAGCTGAGGGGAGTCCTGTCAAGAATGGTATCAGCACAAGTGTTCGGCCCTGTGTTTATGCTGTCGCTCTGTCTGGTGAAATTAGTCATGTCCCATTCTGGAGACTAGGAAGAAACGAGACAGAGAGTGAGAGAGGAAAGAGGAGTGTATATGTGTGTGTGTGTGTGTGGTGTGTGAGTGCTCTTTCTGTGCTTAGCATGGCTGCCTCCCTGGACTGAGCAACACAAGATGAAGAGATTCAATTGCTCTGTCTTTTCATGTGCCGTCGAGTTCAGGGACACACACATACATTTATGTAAGCAACCATACACATACCTATAGAGACAGTATGTTCTTTACACACACAAACTTGTGCAGCATACTCACAAGCCAGACATCAGTCAGTTGGAATTCTCTGTCTAGTGAAATCAATAGAAATGTACACAGTCACAGACACATGGGACAAGAGTATAGTGTGTGTGTGTTTGTGTGTGTGTGTGTGTGTGTCTGCCACTGGTTGATCCAGGGAAAATGGCTTTTGTTGAGTCCCCTGTGCTATGTAACATTACAGAGTAATTACAGAGTGTGTGCTTTGTTTAGGGGAACTCTAATTATGCTGTTTGGGTTGTGCAGGGCCCTGGGGTGTCACCGTGTATGTGTGTTTGTGTATGTGTGTGTGTGTGAGAGTGTAGTCGGTGAGAAGACACTAATTGTGGAGGCGGTGTTAATGCTACAGCAACTGTCAGAGAGAGAGAGAGGGAGAGAGGGAGAGAGGGAGAAAGGTGGAGAGAGCAGGATGGAGGCAGAGAGAGAGGAAAACAAACCTGAGCGCTTCACTTTGGCCTTTCTCCTAATCTTTCACTGCCTCTCTGTCCATCAGGATGTGACATACACTATCACCTAATGCCACATCTGTGCCATTATCTACAGTCCCTTTCAGACATGGATTCTGAAACATTATCGGGTTTGTCTGTTAAAGATACAGCTTTTCTATGTTTGACCAAGTCTGTTCGAACATGACGGCATCACAACACTCCCCACAAGCTTTGGCACCTGAAAAAAATGACACATCATGTACAGTAGGAGATATTATTGTATTTGTTCATAATTGTAACATAGATGGAGATCTGGACATATTTTAAGACAAATTTACGCACAAATGGAGCTAATTCCAAAGGGTTAGCTTTTTCTTGCCCTTGTATGTCATATAGTGGATATCAGAAAGACACTCACCCTGGATTATGATAGGGTAAGGGTTTACAAAACAGTTTAGGTCCTTTTAGTTGCTGTTCTGTAGCTTTCGACAGAATGATCTTCATCAGCAGATAGCCAGGCGCTATAGAAATATACCTTTATTTTTTTTTACGTTTATTGTGAGCTCCACATCGGGGTCAGTCGATTGACCCGTAGGTTCTGGCCGTGCAGAAAGATGTGTAGTGTGAGTTCACACAACATACAGGATCAATAGAATCACACAGTGTCTGCTCAGCTTTACACTGTGCTTTCCAGTAGTCCATCAGTGTGTTAACATGCGCTTCAGTAACCAGATTACAAGACAGGACATGATGCACCTGTTTTTACATGAAGTGCATTTTATTAATCATGGTAAGAGGTGAAATTTCCCCAGCTAGATTTCTCCTGGAAAATGCAGATTTCTCTGCCATTTAGAAAAGTAACTGGGTTTCTAAGTACGCATGTGCATGACAAAAGACTGCAGACACGGAAAAACGGCTGAGTGGCTGAGGGAAAGGAGAGATCATAGCACAGAGCGATGCCTTGTATTTGAAATAACTCCATGCAAAGCCAACTTAAACTGAAGCTAACACAAAGTAGCTTCTTGCCTCTGACCTGGTTACTTAAGTGCATAGAAACACGTTTTCGATTGATGCATTTAAATTGCGCCCTGACCAGATTCTATCTAATAGAACAAGATGCAAAATTTGCTGTTTGGATACTCAAACCATATTAAAGCATTTATATTCTAAATTTGAATTTTGACATTTCATGTGGCAAAACTTTCATAGTTGAAAAGTATGTACAAGTATGGAGCCTGAACCATGTGGACACCAAAACCTTGGTGAAGACGGTGAATAATAGGTTATGCTAGGAGAACATTAAAAAATAAATACATGAGAGAAAAATGGCATTGAGAAAGGAGCAGTGTAACTCAATGTATTGAATGAACATAAGAAATAGAGGAGGAACAACTACTGCCTCCATGTGTTCAACACTTATTGATCCTGTGTTCCAGGACAGATTTTTCTTATCCACAGCAGATGCACAGTAGGCACGGCTGCAGATTTTTTTTTTTTGTTTTGTTTTGAGAGCCCTAGAGAACAGGACATAATGGCAGTATGATATTTGTCAAGTGAGTTTGCTTCTGTAACATGTTTGTGTGTTTGTTTCAAGGTCTGTACAAGGTCCCACAGCTGTGTATCTGGTGTTCTTATTGACATCCATCAGAAATGCAACCGACCCATTCTCTCTCACAAAGACTGTACAGAAAAGGTCTCATTCTTCCTTGTTTATATAATTCTAATTACCGGGGTTGATTTAGACTTGGCAAAGAAAAGTAGTGATGTCGTATTTCAAAAGGAACCGTTGGTTTGAATAGATGTTGGCCAGCTCTGAGAAGGGGTCAAGGTACTGAGATGCGTCCTTGTCCATACAACGAACAATACAATACCCTGATGTCACTGATGCATAATTGCTAAGCACATTTGTTCCAATAAGTTGTGGTTCATCATGACATCTTTGGACCCAATGGTGCATTGTCTGTATAATATTAGACCAGCCTTCATTTCATATAATGCGCTCCAGGGCATTAATTTGCCCATGGAATATAATGAAGTGCATTTTATTATTGTTAACATTATCATTTACAGAATGCAGCATTACAGCTATAATCCATTTTAAATGAATGAGGGAATAAATGAAATTTCTGTGGCAATGTTGTTGTCCACACGGACTGAATTGAAAATAGAATAGTGTATAGCATAATGCAAGTTCTTTGCTGTGGATGCTTTTTTTTTGAATAGTGAATTGTGCCTTTAGGAGACAATTAGAGAAAAGTAACTTAATTCCAACGTGCATTTATAGACCTATAAAATAGTCTGTGTTAGATGATGCACTGTCTTTCTATAGTGCTACAGGAACTTGAAGAGATGCTTCTCAATTTTCTCCCTTTGACCTTTACCTAATAAGTGTCTCAGAGCCTATAGGTGCATGCACTTATGTTCCTACTTGCAGCAAATAAGTACTGTATATGTTACATCCTTATGTGGAGTATCTGAGCTGTGTGTCAACAGTGGGTGAAAGTGTTTTGCTGTATATTGTCTGCGTGAGTGTGTTATATTGCGGCGGTCCATGAGTAGCATGATTAAGTGGTGAAGATGCGGTGCAAGTGTGTATGTGTGTGTGTGTGCGTGGAGGCATGCTGGGAAGGCCACTATTAATTTGAAAAAAAAAGAAGGGTTGGACTTCAACATTGTGACCCTCACAGATGCTACAACTGCTGCTGCTCACACACACACAAACAAACACTCTCCCTCTGTCTATGTGTACATTGCTCTTTTTTTTCTGGAGTTAATGTTTAGGTTGCAGCCATTTAAATGGGTCAGTGCAGCCTAATAGCATAAAAACAGTTTTTCCATTACCTTTACTGTTATCTCACTATGTAGGTAGTATTGTTTTTGTGTGGTTGAGGTTTAGAGATTTCTGCTCCAAATCCCAATATTATGGAGGAACAGATCTTACTTTTGAGCCCTTGTCTTCTCTGCAAACAGTTTTTGGAACTACTTTCTCCTGAAGAAATAGTCCCTGGACAACTGTTGACAGTAAATGGGAAATTTGTATGGATAGATAATAATGATTGTAAATGGGAAATATACATTTTTGTGATTTTTTTGTGGATGGACTTTAAAAGCCTTAGCTTGCAGACTAATAAAAGCTGCATTATTAACAGATCCCTTTGCTATAGAACTATAACAAGTTTCCTTATAGTTCTTTGAGAAGAATTAATACATTTTTTGATGTCTGCTTGCTCTCTCTTCTTCCCTCTCTTCTCCCTGCATGTCTTTGACCCCGGTCACCTGCAGACGGACACAGTGACAATGTGAGGTTACAGGCCAAGACCTCCCTATCCGTCTCAATTGTATCCTGTCTATAATCCAATCAAATTATGCGCATTTCACTCAGTCAGATGCTTTGAGTCACCCGGTAATGGAGGTCACTGTCTGTTCTTGTGTTTGTGTATTATCTTATTTCCATTTTGAGTCTACTCATGTGCCTGTTACTGTCCTCTGCATGCTTTTGTGTGCGCTAATAATAATGTATGTGTGTGTGTGTGCGTGCGTGCGTGTGTGTGCGTGTCTCCATCCTTCCTCTACCTCAGTTTTATTGGTATGCGATGGTGTCTTTGCAGATTGTGTGCAGATGGTTAGAATTAGCCAAGCAAATGCAGGCCCACTGAGTAACCAGTTTATTAGGGACCTGTACAATCTAATGCAGTGCAGTACAATAACCCTTAAACAGACTCATCTCTCCAAACAATAATGTCCACTTTCAAGTGTTAGACAATTTATTGTCTCTCTATATTTATCTGTCTGCATCTAAATGTTTCTGTCTTTATCTGACCCCTGCAGTCTCACAGACCATTAGCATGTCTGCATAGTCTTGTTATATAACCAGCCAACAGTCCTATGATCTCCCCACCAGCACATTGCCAAACACACCACTCTGATACTGTGTGTTTGTTTTTGGTCTTTAATACAAAACTACTGTAGAGAGCTAATGCAGAACTACTGTGGATAATTCTCATGTGCGTGTTTGGGTTCACTGACTTTTCAGTGGTTTAACGTTTCTGTGCCTTAATGCAAGTGTGTGTGTGTGTGTGTGTGTGTGACTGTGTGTGGCAGCTTTTGGCGGGATGGTCCTGTGGTCCCTCTCCTCCTTTTCCACTCTGTTAGTAGCCCTTATCTTCCCCAACAATCAGGCTTTGTCCCCAGACACTCCTGGTCCCACGGTAGCTCTAAGAGCAACAGCCCTTCCATCCAGAACAAGCCAGACATATTTTCTGACATATGTTCACTTGTGTAACCAACATAACCCCAACACATACAAACATGCCCACACATGGGTTCAAGATGGCGTCTGTGTTTGGCCTCCTGATTCGGCTGCCTGCTTAGCTCGCTTTGTCCTACTTGTCCTGTGTGTTGCTTTGCTTGCTCTTCTCTTTGTTAATGATGGACTTGACAACATTCAGTCTAAAAAATTTGACTTTTTGTTAGTGACTGAAACCTGAGAGAGGAATATGGAACATGCCCCACCCCCCCTCCCCATTATCGAGCTGTGTCCAAAGGATTATACATTTATCAGCTTTCCTAGAATTTCAGGCCATGGTGGAGGCCTCGGTGCTGTGCTCCGAAGCTGTTTTCCTGTCTCCTCCTATCAGGCCCATTGTGTCCATAGCTGAAATGGAGATGATTATACGTTTGTTTATTTCCTCTCGCCTTGACCACTGTAATTCACTTTTCACCTGTCTTAGCAAACACAAGTGATCCAAAATGCTGCTTCCAAGCTAAATGTGAGCACATAATGTTAGAGATTTTCTTGCTGCTTGCTTTCACAGTTTGCAAAAAGGGTTCAGATTTCTGTGGAGTGTGTGTGTGTGTGTGTGTGTGTGTGTGTGTGTGTGTGTGTGTGTGTGTGTGCGTGTGTGTGCGTGTGCGTGTGTGTGCGTGCGTGCGTGTGTGTGCGTGTGTGTGCGTGTGCAGTTTCTGCTAAAAAAGTTAGTGTAAATGTGATTCTGCAACTTTGGGCCAGAAATGTGGATTTCCAGAATTGTAGATTTTATTTTGAAAAGAAACAATAATGGCGCAGGGGTATTAAATCTGACGGCAAATATGGGAGTGATGTGATCAGAAACACAAAATATCAGTAAGTAAAAATCAGGGCAGCCATTAGAAAAAAAAAAGAGACTTTACCAACAAACAAACATAAAAACCCCATCAAAAATAGAATCCTTTATTGTGACTGAATACAATGTGAATGAACAGTAACAGCAAAGTACAGAAGCAGCACTGTGTTAGCATCAGTATCAGAAGTTGCAGAACATGATGTGGTGTTTGATCACAAGAAGCCTGTGGCACTGTGAGATGCTTTGCACAGAGAGGAAAACTGAGAGCATTGATTTCATTGTAGAGGAGCATGGAGTGTATGTGATTTGGCAAATGTGTGTGTGTGTGTGTGTGAACTGTCTGGAACATAAAACTATAGTGGCCCATTCAGACCTTCCTTTCTCTCTCTCCTTCCATCAGGAGATAGCAGGGACATTGAACTGCAGCAACAAAAGCAGATTTCCATCAGACAGAGTTTCTGAGAGAGAAAGGCATTGTGTTGAAAGGGGCTTAATGGAAGCTCAGCTTAGAGCTTTATTCACACAAACTGTACTCTCGGGTTGGGAGACACACATATGTGTATACACACACACACACACACACACACACACACATTCAGTTTTCCCATACACCAAACACTGCTTGTTCTTCTGCACTAAAATTGGTGCTCTCATTTTTATAATGTTTTAAAAATGATAGGGGAGAGTTTGCGAGCAGATAGTTGCCAGTCATGATACTCTGTAGTAAGGCACTTAAAGGACTTTGTGCTGGTCTCAAACTAAAATCACATGCTCTCTGAGAAAGGGTTTGTTGGTTAAAAAAAAAAAAAAAGTTTCTCACATGCAGTTAATGTATGGATAAAGATATCTCGCCTGTGATGGGCTGACCTGCATCAGCTTCTTGACGCCTTGCAAAAAAATGGAAATTATAAACAGATTAATATCAAAAGCACATCATTTTGGAGCATTCTAGTATTCAAATTGTTACAGTCCATTCCCCGTAACCACAACGTCAACGGTTCAAATCCATCCTGGGACTCTTGCTGCATGTTATAACCCCTTCTCTCTCTTTCTCTTCGTTCCCCTTCTGTCTTTTCACTGCCACCTATTTAATAAAATCCAAAAGAAATTAAAAAGCCTAAAAAAAATCTTTAAAAAGTTTATTATTTTTTAAGGGGACATTGTTCAGCATGCAATTATACTATATTGTGTTGTTTTTGTAATACAGTTTTATTCCTGCTTAGGGTCACATGGCACATGAAAGGCTAAGAATTTTTATAGATGCATCATGCTCTCAATAGAACACAGTGGCCTCCAGACATACCAAAGGGCTGAATCAACACCTCTCTGATACTGTATTGAAAAAGTAGAACAGTGTGCGCCTCCCAATAAGTCTTCACACAACAAAATAGGCTGTCAGATTTCATTCAGTAGTTCAAGTCATGAAAGCCTTTCAACTCTTGTAAGCCTTTTCTTATCTGCCTGTGCCATAGTTACTGTTTGCTTAAGTTTAAGTAAGTAAAAGTAGTTGGTTTGCGGGCAGGCAGAGATCACCTTGATGGTAAACTGTTGGTAGGAAAACAAACACAAACCACGGTCACTAGAGTCAAAGAGGCATAATCTTTATGCACATTGATCCACCCCAGTGTCCTCTTTAAGGAATCAGTCACACCAACATCTACTGTAAAACATTCATTTCAGTGGAATCATTGCAATCAGTGTGATCATGAAGGCAATGACAGTTTGCATGGTGCAGCTCTGCTGACACGCAAATTGGTGCTTTTTACCAATTGCAGACCGTCTTTACACTGCTAGCCTTTGAGGGAATACAGTCAGTGAAGTGCTCTCTACAGATAACACTGCTCAAACATGTAAGTTCTTCTTCTTCTGGTGTTTTTGGTTGTTACCAACCAGCTCCAGCTTCAGGTGTACTACCACCTAATTTGCATGTAAACACCAAAAACACAAATGATTTTGTTCTCATGGCTGAGCGCAAACAAAAGTGAATTAAAACTTACCTAGATTTTATCCAGATGCGAGACACTTGAAGTGACAAGTGTAAGCGGGGCCATGGCATTGTTAATTGAAGTGTTGTTGTTTTTGTCTGGTGCTCCTTGTCTGCCTCTGTGAATCTGGCCTGTTATTTGCCAGTAAGAGAAAACAAACACCAATCCCCCAAACAGCACAATTGTTGTGAAGATGCGAGATGTGTAGGCGTTTATTAAGAGTTGTCTTTTCGAGATGAACTTTCCTGTTTTTTTTTCCTTGATAACACACTCATCATGTTTTACAGAGAAACAGCTCTGTGAGTCATCTGCATCTGAAACCCTGCCTGCTTTCCCTGTCTGAAAACCTCGTTTTCTCTCTCCTCCTCAGATCAGAGTTGTCCTCTTCTGTATTACGTGTAAACTAGGGATGAGCAAGCAGGCCTCCCATGGATTAACCGCTGACTGACTCCAAAAAGTTGCAGCCAGACTTCCTTATTATGAGACATGTAAAATCTTCACGACACACAGGCACGCAGCCGCGCACCGTCCCAAGGTTTTCCAAACTAAGGGTATAGAAGCAGTGCCATACTGTTGTCCCCAAATCACATCGCCTAATATTTCTCCGGAAAAGACTACACAACGGCTGCTCCCAAATTTGATTGGTGTTATTTGTAAGTCAGCCTAAATCTCAGAGAAGCTACACACACAAATGGAACAGGGCTTACTAATCCATTTGTAAGGCAATAGGCAGGCAAACAGGCAGGGGAGAGCTTGCCAAGTGGTGTAATCACAACTAAAGATGATGAGCCCACTCCCTTCCTCTACACTCTACAGTAACCGTGTGTGTCTGCGTGCCCGCGTGTGTGTTTTTGTGTGCGTTTGCATGTTTGTCCTACATCGCCTCCTTTACAAAACTGTGACAAGAGAGAGAGAAAATGAATCGGTATCAAGTGGATAATCTACAAAAGTACACTAGGAGCTTTTCCACCTTATGCAAGTCCCCCGCTCATTCATTTGCAGATACCACGCAATCTCTCTGAGAACAACAACAAGCCGGCGATATGAGTTTTGAAAAGGCGGTAATTGTAAGCAGGTTGGGGAATAAATTAGAATGATGACAAAATACAGAGATAAATCCAGCTTAAGACAGATGTATGCCACTGTTTATTTGATTTCAGCTTTTCTCGCTATCCTGCTCTTTCTCCCTCCCTCATTCCTGATCTTTTTTAGTGGGGTGGAAAAATGGATTTTTGTCAGCGATTTGGCCCTGAAATAGCTTATTGTCTAAAGCAGCCACTGCGCGGGTACAACGTCAAAATCACATGTGTGTGCGAACACGCTCGCCTGTTTCCATGGGGAGTAATGGCCATGGAAGTGTGTATTGGCTCTGCTGGCACAATACACCACTGTGCTCATTGGTTTAGACTGATGTGTGCGTTTACAGTGTGTGTGTGTGTGTGTGTGTGTGTGTGTGTGTATGTAGTTCTATAGTCTCTCTTGTTGATATTTATAGATGGAGGAATTCTGGTATGAAGGGGGTTAGGGTAGGAGGAATGTAGGGAGCAAGAGCGGGAGGGTAAGGGAAGAGGAAGAGGAGGAGGAATGAAGGGAGGAAGAGAGGAAAGGAGGAGAGGATCTGTAAGCTTGAAAGAGTGACTCTGCCCTAAGCTTTTTCATTCCATCCCTCCCTCTCACTTTTTCTGTTTATTTTTCTGATTATCTCTTCTCACTCCTCTTTCTGTGTCTTACCTCACACATTCATGCCCAGAAGCGTTTGCACACTGTTTGACACACAACGCAGCCAACCAACACACCCTCGGATATCCAGACACATGCACCTTTGACAATTATATTTATTCTGATTTCAAACTTGGGATCTACTTTCTAGCTGCTAACTTTCAAGGCTTAATTTGCTTCCGCTGCTGCAGGAAAGCTGTAACTAACCAGTTTCTTAATTCCTTAAAAAGGCCGTCTGTGAAATTTACATGATATTTCAGTTTTTGGTGACATAAACTTTTTTCTTTCTTTCTTTTTTTTTTTTTTTTAACCTCAGGCAGTTTACTGCTGACCTTTGTACCATTTAAAGTTATTTGCTGGACTTGAGCTGCTTAAATTAAAACAAAAACTGGAAAAATTCTTCTAAAACATTTGACAAGTTTAAGAAAAAAAGAGTTAGAGACTTGATAAGAACGTTTTTATCATGATTTTTACACCCTGTGTACCATCGATTATTAATTAGTTTGTTTGTTTCCTTGTTCTTCTTTCTGTCTATCCAGGAGTGAGAGGACTCAGCGGACAGAGGAGCTGATTACTTCAGGACATTTTTCTCTTCAGGTTCCATCTTATAACTGGTAAGTGCTCTGAGTGATCTCTGGTCAGTGTCTGTAGCCAAGTTTCCATTTGAATTTAGTTAAAATCATAACCACATTTCCATAAAATCTGCCAAAGAAAATCTGAGTTAAAATATCTCCATCCACTGCTGTTATGTGATTATTGAGGAGTTGGGCACATAGAGATAATCAGCTCTTGGCGCTAATTCTCCAGTGGGTGCAGTTAAACCATTGAAGAAGCAGAGGGTGCAACCAGATGATGTAATTAAAAGAGCACTGGTCAAACCTCAAGTGAGCAAAAAAAACATGGAAAACGTGATGGTTTCACATGTATAATTTAAAGTGTGACGACGGCACTGCAGCCTCAGTAGAGACCACGTAGTATGGATGTTCTCTGGGGTTGCTGCAAAGCTTTCTGGGAAATTTCAAAGTACTCAAACAACAAGCTGTGGGAGTAAGTGATAAAGTGTAAAGAGAGAAACTACTCTTACCCTAACACAAGTGATTCAAAATACAATACAGGAAATCAGTGTGAAGGGCAGTTAAAGAATGGAGTTGCCCTTTAACCAGTGTGAACAGAAGCCACTTGACTCTATGCAGCCAAATATCTTCAGGACCGTTTAGAACTCAGGCTTTGAACTGAGTTTACCAGCAGCCCCACTGATAAATTTTGCCTCGCTGATACGTCTTTTAACTGCACAAGCCCCTAATGTTCTGCAGAGTCATATGTTTCCATCTTGGGAACTTTGACTGCTCCTCTAAAAACTTTGCTAAGAACTGAACTTGACTGGTGAATTTCTGTGAACGTTGTGGCACATCAGTGGAAGCACTATCGCGTGGCGTGCTCGGCTGCGATGACAAAAAAAGCAGTGGACGTCGCTGTGTAGAGAACAAGGCCTGGAGTCAGAGGAAGACAGCGATAACAAACCCAGATACAAGACAAATGACCGTGAAACAGAGCCTCAGCTGATACTGTCTGCTTGCTCTTTGTGTGTGTATGTTTGTGTCTGTGTGTGTGTTTACGTGTGTGAAGAAGTCCAGATAGTGTGTGTCAAGGCAGTGTCATGATCACAGATTGTGGCCTCGTCGCTGCTCTGCTGAGGAGATTTAGCTGGCACTCGTTATACTGACCGTGGCCCATGTGTGTGTCTGTGTGTGTGTGTCGGGTAGCGTGTGTTTGTGCATGTGTATGGATGTATGAGTGTTTGTCACAGCCCTGTCAGATCAGCCATGAGTCTGCCCACTGTGTGTGTGTCAACCAGGGGTGACCTTTTCTGTGTGTGTGTCCCTTGGAATGTGTACGCACACTTGTGTGTGTGTGTGTGTGTGTGTGTGTGTGTGTGTGTGTGTGTGTGTGTGTGTGTGTGTGTGTGTGTGTGTATGTGTGTGTGCGTCCTGTGCTGCGGGCAGGGAAAGTCCCTGTCTTTGCTGTGCCAGGGAGTTGGAGGGGACACCTCCTTCATCTGTGTTGTTCTGTGATGGGGAGTTCCCCATCAGAGTGAGAGGGGCTGGTCCTCTGCAGCAGTTTCATCAGACTTTTGTCACGTCTCTGGCTTCGCTCTTTGATTCTGCGTTCACTAAGCGCCAAATGATGTCAGGATTGTCATCATCATTTAAAGAAATCAAAATGACTCACTCATCACACCCTTTGCCTTTTCTTCAGCTTCATCTGTCTGACTTCATGCTTGATGAAAAAAGTTGAACAAAGCAAGAAAAGCTTCATGTCGCAGCTGTTTCTTTGAAATTTCATGTTGGTTATTTGATGACTGGTTGTCTTTTTGAGGGAGGTTGAAGAGGAAGTAACTGAGTCAGGGTACCGCAGACTAACCAGCAAGTCATCCACTAGGATGGCTGCAGACCGCAGGTACATGCCAGGCTGGGTCGCGGCAAAAATGACATAACCTAACAATGAGTAACACTGCAGTGTTTGCAAGGTAATTTCAATAGTTGTTCAATAAATGCTGTTAAATTGCAGAGACTTTGTCCTGCCAGGTGTAAGAAAGAGTCATCGTGATGTTTGAGAGAAGAGGAGTGCTTGGATATGATTTCTGTGGGAAATTAAACCAGTTTCCTGTAAAGCTGCTCAGATCAGTGTCTGCTGACAGCCTTCATAACCAAAGCAACTGCTTACTGAGCCTTTACAGAAAAAAAATGCAATAAAATAAAACACTAAACACAGAACAGTTTTATTTAATAGGTTTAATTGCATCTTCACGCAAGGTCTGTTGCCCTGTTTGGATTTGCACCACTGAACCAAAAAGCCTTCCTCTACTGTAAGTCACAAACGTTTAAAAGTAACAGATATTATCCTCAGTGAAGAGCCACACATCCCTTAGAGCATCTCCCAGCAGTAAATATGCTATTCTCCATACGTGGTTGTTAATTAGCTCTGTTCCATATCTTGCTGTGTATTTCTTATGCCAAACAGATCCCCTGTCCTCTCTCTCCCAGCACTGTCCAGCGCCGTACGAGAGCTAATTGGCAGCTCGCTTGCCTGCCGCGACGGTGATCATGCAAATGTATTGGTGCTTACCAATAGCCGGGCCCATAAAAACATTACGACGGCCATTATCCAGAGCTGGGGCCGGCCTAACGAACATATGCTCCCCCCCACCCCACGAATACACACACACATCCACCCCGTAAACCTCCCCCACCAATTCCTAAACTCTTATTTATGTGTTTAATTTAATGTGCGAGGGAAGAATTTCTGAAATTAAATTTGGTTTTCGTTGGTGCCTCCAGAGAGTGGCGGCGTTATAATAACATGGTAATTTTTTACACGTCTTTATGAGAAATGAGAAAATTAATTCTTTCTGACAAGCTGTAATTATTGGGCTTGGAACAGTTGCAGCTGAACAGTTTGGGCTGTGGTAGCCTGGCAGTGAGCTGAAAGAGGGGGAGAGATGGGGGGAGGGATGGAGAGAGGGAGAGAGAGAGAGAATAGAAGGAGAATTTAGTAGTCAGAACCATATACATTCAGAAAGGAGGGGGAAAAGAATGGGAGGTGAGGGTGGAGGACCTGTGGTGTGAGGGGATAAGGATGGATTAGATAAGAGGAAAGAGAAGCGAGTAAAGGAGAGGAGAGAGGTGGAGGGAGGTGAGGTAGAGGAGGGAGAAGGCCACAAGAGGATGAAGGTGGAGAAACACTGAAGAAAGGAGAGCTGAGGACAAGAGAAGGAATTGGAGGACAAGGGTGGAGGACATGAGATATGTGGAGACGATGTTAGATCACATAAAAGGAAGGAGTATGGGGGAGTAGAAGACAGGTGGGGGTAGGAAAAGAGAGAGGTGCTGGGAAGTAAGGGAGAAGGATTTAGGAGAAAGGGAGAGCTGAAGGAGAGAGGGCAGAATGAAGGGAGGGAGGAAAAAGGGAGAACAGAACTTTTTGGAGAAGAGAAGAAGAGAATGGTGGAGGAGAGTAAAACAGTTGAGAAGGGAGAAGAGATGTGATGAAGGCAAGGAAGAAGAAGAGGGAAGGGGAGGAGAGGGAAGAAGAGATGGGGATGCAGACGGAAGATGGGAATGAAGAGAGAATAGGGTGGAAGGAGAAGAAAAGAGAGGAGAGGTGGCGTAGAAATTGAGAGCTGAGGTTTGAGGTGACAAGGTTATATGGCGTTAAAGGAAGGAGGATGGAGGAGTAGAGGAGAGGAGAGGAGAGAGAGATGGTGGGAAGTATGGGGATAAAAGATGAAGGGGTGGTGGAGAAAGAGATTAAAGAGAGAGGAAATGAGAGGAGAGAGGTGGTAGGAAGCAAGGAGGAGAAAAGGAGAGGGCTATGGAGGAAAGACACAGAAGAAAGGACATCTGAATGAGAGGGGAGGAGGATGGAGGGAAAGGAGAAGAAGAAGAAGAAGGTTTGAGGAAGAAGGAAGATAAATATAGATAAATGGGGAGCCGGGGGGTGTTGGAGGGGAGACGGGAGGTGTCATGTAGTGAGGAGTCATGCCTCAGCACGTTACATCAGGTAGGAGTCCCTGTCTTCTTGTCTGATGTCATCAGAGGACGCTCCTCTCCAGCACCAGCAGCTCCTCCTGTGTCAAGGTTACAACGCATTAATATTCACTGTCTACAGCCAGACTGGCCTCGCTCCAGGCCTTCTTAGGCTCTCTCTCTTTCACACACACACACACACACACACACACAGACACGCACATACTCACAGCACCATCAGCATCTGCTCACACTTACAGAGCTTCTTCCTCTTTGCTCCATCAAGCACAGGCAAGCGTTCACACACACACACACACACACACACACACACACACACACACACACACACACACACACACCACTTCCTCTTCTTTGCCCCATCATGTGCTGAATATGGAACATGATATTGATATTATGCAGCCATATTGTCGTTTCTCCACAGTTATTCACTTAGGCTGCTGTAAAAGCACTCTTATGGTTGTTGGGTGACTCATTTAACGACCCACTTGTGATATGTGTGTGTGTGTGTGTGTGTGTGTGTGTGTGTGTGTGTGTGTGTGTGTGTGTGCATGTGCAGCCAAGTGGCCATTTGTTTTCACTAAGTGTCACTGCCTTAAAAGGAGAACCAGTGTTTCTGTCTGCCCTTCTCTGCACGTGTGTGTGTTCTGAGTGTGTCTGAGGAGTGTGTGTGTGTGTGTGTGTGTGTGCATTGGGGCTTGGAGGTTACGATGATAAAAGAGGTTTTTGTACAGAACAGAGGCCAAAATGTAGCAATGTCATAATTTAGTGTAATTAAAATGTACGGAACAATACTTAAAATAATATCTCTTTTAAATCTTGGTGAATTTTAATAGAGCTATGCACATGTGTTGTAATGGGCATGTGGGTATTTTAAAGCACCCATGTGATAGTGAGACTGTGAATGTGGTGTGTGTGTGTGTGTGTGTGTGTGTGTGTGTGTGTGTGTGTGTGTTCTTCCAGAAACCCTTCCTGTTTGTTTGTTGAGCGTGTTCCATTTTGTCCTGTGCTGTTAAATGTTTCATCCTAGCAAAGGCATGATGGGGACCCCCTGGGGATGAGGCATCTGCCCGCCCAGCCACACGCTGAATTATACATGACAGCACAGGACAGTGTGTGTGTGTGTGTGTGTGTGTGTGTGAGAGAGAGAGAGAGAGAAAGAGCATTTGTAGGTGTCACTGAGCGAAGTGTCCACTTTGTTGCGTGACTCTGTTTCAGATGTGCGGTGAACTGTCCTCGGTTGTACATTGTCTAGCTTGCGTGTGTGTGCGCACGTTTTGTATTATGTAGTGTTAGAAAGCAACTTCCTTTTTAAAACGGTAAATCAAACGTCTTCTTCCTTGTTGCAAGGAAATCAGCACTTTCTTGTGCGACAACACAAACCTGCTACGGCGCACTTTGTTCTGGCCTGTTGCTTGTTGTCATGGGTGTTCACCAGATTTGCTTCTGGCAAATGACTCTGGCAGACTTTACTCAGAAACATTTTGCATGTGGCTAAATAAATCTTTACCAAGACTAGTCAGCAAACATGGGAGAATCTCCATTTTAAATACTGAACATTCACCTGCAGATGACAGACCAAACCATGGTGAAAAGTTTTGCGAAAATTAAACTTGTATTCTTCTGTTGTTAAAAAAAAAAAAAAAAAAAAAAAAAGCTGTTGGATTCCTGTGCGAGAAAGATGTGTAATCGCTATCTCACACAATAACACTAAACAGCAGTTTCGAATACTACGAAGCAGGAGTTTACAACCCTGGAAAGTTATCACAGCTGCAATCATTTGATTTTCTGTAGGCATGATTGTGAGGTAAAAGCACAATTTGAGCTGGAACCCTGCTGTTCTGGTGCAGTGGTCTCATTATTATGAAGGAGAAGGCTGCGTTATTTGATGCAGAGCTACTGTCATTCTTTTATTTATTTGTTTATTTATTTATTTATTTACCTGCCCCAAAAATCACTTAAATCAGCTTTATTCTTGGCTCACATTATCTTACGTCAGTAATCAGGGACCACATGTCAGGCCTAAGTTAAATACTTACTGAAAACAACAGAAAAGTTGAGGGCATCTGCTTGAAGTTGAGTTACATATGACTCATTTCTATGAGACATAATCCTGTTATTATTTTATGCAGCTGGACAGAAACAGGCTTACTAAATGTCGACGAATACTTTAGCTAAGTCATATTTTACAAGCATTCACAGTTAAGGGCTCAGTGCCTTGAAGGACACTTTCCTGTCCACTTACAAAATGTGGTTTGTTTTCCTGTCTGCTTTTCCAGTAGTTCAGAAAATAAGTTCTATGTGTTTTTTCTTTCTGTCTGTCTTTTTTTTTGTTTTTTACTTTTTCATTTGATGCCTTTGAGATGAACTAGACGCAGAAAAATGTTTTGTAATGTCATCTTATGCCACTAAACTTTGGAGCGGCATTTATCTTGTCATACCTTTCACAAAGCCAGACTACCACCGTCCTCTGAAACTATCTACGCTGTCCTCAAACATCAGAACCTGTTCCTGTGTTCACACATTTTGGGGATATTTTGGCTTTTAAAGGTGCAGCCGTCACAACAAATGTGATGATACTTTTTTATACACACACACACGCACAAAAAAAAAAAAACACAAAACAAAAGAGAGCCTTTGAAAGGTTAAATAATTTGCCCTCTCCATGTCCGTGTGTGTAATGTGTGCAGGTATGTATGCCCTGCACACGAGTGCCTTGCTACTGTAGCTAATGAACCCCCCCCCCCCCCCCACCAAATGAAAGCCCCATCTCCCCATGCAAATGAGGCTGCTGTTAACCCCAATCAGAGAGGTCACTGAGTGCGCATCAATCCCACATCTCTCTGAGTGCTACGCAGGCAGCACACAATGGTCCCCACCCCTCCATAGGCCCACAGCTAATTACTGGGAGCCAGAAAAGGGAGCGGGCCAGGGGGAGTCAGGGTCTCAGGTAGGTGTCAGTGCACCTCCGTCAGTGCTTTCTTTTCTTTCTTTTTTTTTTTATTTCTCATGTCATTTATGGGAAACGCAGGGTTGGGTTGCATGTTGGGTCAAGTGCAAATGCTTCCTCCTACCACACCCCTTCCTCCAAAACAACATAGACACACATGCTCACAGTGTGACAGGTAATTACACCATGAGTGGCTGTGCTGTATGTAAGATTGGGAGGTCAGGCCTGCTGTCTGCTCCCTGTGGGCCACAGAGCGTCACCTCTCTGACTACATCCACAATCAGCTCCATTAGCTCAGGGTCTGCCTGTCTTTCCACCTGTTGTCTGTTTTGTCCAATCTGTCACTTAACTGTTTTATGTTGAGCCTGGTTTCTGTCTGACAATGGTAAATTGTGTGTGTTGTTTGAGCAGAAATGCGAAATGGCAACAACGTGACAGTAAAATAACTACGCAGGATTGACTGTTTCTCCCAGTTAATAGCAACCTTCATAATGCTTCACGTCACCAGCGGCTGTCAAGCTGGCTTTGAGGAGCGTGTATGAATTTTGTTCATTTGTTTATTCACTACAGAAAATAGAAAACTTTTCTGACAAAATAATTGTCAGCATGAAGGCTAAGCACGGTTTGTGGTGCCTATTAAGGTAATGACTTAAACTAAGACTTCTGCCTGCAAAATGAATGTGTTTTAAGAGAGGACCATCCTCTGGGTGGGGGGGTGGGGGGTATGTATGGTTGTAAAATTCCTCCAAGATTTGGGACTCACCTTACCCTAGCTATGACAGTACTATTATTATATTATCATTTATTATTTAACAAGGCTGCTGAAGATTGACTACTGTGGACAAATCTGTCTTTTCTTAGGGCTTTGTAATGACCGTGTTTGAGTTTGTGTAGACGTTTCTCTTCTTTTTTTTTCCTTAAACATTGTCACAACTTAAAAATAAAATTCTCCCTGAATGGCTGAACATTTTGTTTGGCTTTGAAGCCTTAAGGGGTCAGTATACTCTGTCCGAAGGTCAGATGACTTAGGAAACCCTCTTAGGAAAGCCGGTCCATAGTAACGGCCCTGCAGTACTCCCCACATTATCCTTCCAAGGGACCCAGTTGTAGGTCCAGCACATGCAGACTGCATTGGCAAACTTCCATGACCCCTCTTGCCCGGTTAAAGAGCTGGTCCACTGTCCCATGATAATTTTGAGGTATATAAATTAAATTGATTTCACTTAGATGAAATTTTATTCTGTTACTGTCAAACTTCCCTTGATGAAATTTCAAGAAGCTCAGCTGCTCCAGCTGAACTGTTACACACAGTACAAGATGTGGCTGTATGCTAATGTATACATACAAAGGATATGTCAGTGTGTTGCTATGGGACTACTCCCCGCTGACTTTAATGTAAATAAAAATCAGTTTTCAGTCGAGTGCTTGTGATATTAAAGAACATCAGATAACCAATAAGGTGAGGCCTTTGACCCCAGCCCTGTGATCTGTTCCTGGCCCTCCTCTTATTAGTATTCACTGTCTGCACTCTGTGGCCTAAATATATTCTCTCACACATCTGTTTTTCCCATCCACTTGACTCCAGGCATGATATGTGCGTGAGAGAGGATGTGCGTATCTGCAGGTTCCCCTGTATATGATTGTGTTTGTGTGTTTGTATAGGTTTAACTGTGTATACGGTTGAATGTGTATGCAGTGCAATATGATTGCCTTCAACTGAAGAGCACTTGACCATCAAAAGAACATCAGAGCAATCTTTTCCAGTGGGGCAATAATGGTCACCTTAACATCATCACGCGCTCAACCCTGCGGGCAATTGACATCCTTCTGCTTAAATGCGATTGGAAGACAACAATTTTTCTGTGGTTTGAATAACAATGCCAATCCCTGTTTCCCCCTTGTCTCGAAATAAACCGGTTAAAGGCCTCCAGTAGGCTCTGTATTCGATCAGTTTTGAACGATTAGGTTTGCCAAGCCAAATTAGGTTTGTGGATTGTCAGCCTTTGTGACCCACGTAGCCCGAAGGTGCTTTTGCCCTCTTCACTTATTAACTTGATTCTGTGCAGAGGCATTCTGAGATTTTTGTCTGTGTGTGAAATAGTAAATTTCATGAATCCATTCATTGGAAGAAAGGGAACATATTTTACTGTTCATGGTCTTTTCTTCTTTACAAGCAGTCCATATGATACTTGAGGGCTTGATACCATATGAGACTTAGTGAATGAGGCATTTATGCATCCTTTATGTCCTCCTCTATGTTAGAATGACATGTCTTCCTTAACCTCTCGTCTGAATACATCTGAACAGCATGTAAAAATGACTCATTTGCAAAAACATAAATATGTTTGATATATCTATGCTAATATTAACTGAATATACAAAGTATTCTGCATAGTCTTCCTCCAGGTTCCCAGATGAGGTGAATCCAGAAAAAGAAATACTTGTTGGTCCTATTATCCTTTCACAGAGTAGGGAATAGAAAGAGAACAGATGTAAAAGATATGTTAATTTTTATAAGATTTGATTTCAAAAATATATATTGAGACAAATCAATACACACTTCACGCAATAAAGAAAACACATCTAATCCTAGAAAAAAAAACTTGCCAGTATTACACATTAAAAACCAAATATATAGCACACACACAAAATAAACAAGTGTAAGTGTTGTATCTTAATAGCTCTATAATTTGATTAGTAAGTATGGATCAAACATAAATCTTAATACACAGTTCATCTCTATGAAGCACATCTATCCTCAACCCTTAACTAACTGAAACTTAAACTGTTTTGACTTTTTTTTTTGACATACAGTGTCTCTTGGTGAGCGCTTTCATTGGCAACTGTTGACTGATATTTTAGAGTGGACTTTGTTTGGTGTTGACGGTTGTGCTGATGCCAAATGACCAGTCAAATTCAAAGGAACGAGCTGTCATGTGACCTCAGAGCTCCATATGATAATGATACGGAGTAACCAGAGTTAAGGCAAAATGTAGAGAGTGCTCAGTTTACAGATGGGATAAGCAATGGCTGATCCTAATCCTGTGGTACCTCATTGTATCCTGTATTAAACAGTGTAAAACACATGAAGGGAGGCATTACAACAAGGACACTAAGAAGTGCTCAGAGTAGATGATATAAGGTCCTGTCCCAAAACAAAGCACTTCCTGCTGAAGTATACATTCTTCCCTCAAAACAAAAACAGTGGGTGGAGCTCATGTGGGGTTGTAGTTGAACAGAGAAGATGAGAAGGAGAAGGTGCCCATTGAGAAGAGTGAGAGAGAGAGAGAGAGAGAGAGAGAGAGAGAGAGCTCCTCTTCTCTGAAACGGGCCCCAGAACAGCCTGGGCGAGCTGGGGTTTCATTATCCCCCGTCCCTCTGTGATGAGGAGAAGAAAGGCGGACGTGAGAGAAAGAAAGAGAAAGAACAGAACAGAGGAGGGGAAGAAGAAAAGAAAGAGGCGTTTGATAGAGCTGTGTGGAGACCGTGTTTGAATGAGCCAGTGAAGGGCAGCCATTGTCTTGCCGCGACCTCAATTTGGTACTGTACGCTCCTCTTTTTACTGCACTGTCTCGAGCCACAATGCCTCCTTTCTCCTCCGCTCTACTCCCTCTCTCTCTTAAAGAAATAGGGGGATTAGGGCCCACTGAGGGGAACTGCGTGTCCTGATTGCCAACTATCATGACTCTTTGCAATGTGACGAGAAGGCAGCAGGATACTCTAGACGACATTTGTCTTTTGTTTGTTCCTGCATCTCACTTTTTTTTCCCTCTTCCCCTGTAGCTGTTGTCCTTTATTATTCTCACAGGTTAGTGCAGCAGATAAGCTAAAATGTAACAGTGTTTACAGAGAGGACCAGGAATGCTGTGTACTTTCGGACAGGCCAAAGAGAAAGGCAGGGAGGTGCGGGAGGTGAGAGAAAAAAAGAAAGGGTGAAGCAGACAGAAGGAGTCAGAGAGACAGAGAGCGCAGCTGTACTTCCTGTTTACCCAGGCCTTGTTTGAGACAGTGGGAAGGAACAGGGGCTGCATTCATCTCTTCTTTTCTACCTCCGTTGACCCCCTTCCTCCTCCCTCCTTCTCCTCCTGATTCTCCTTCAATTCCTTATTTTCTCTCTTTCCTTGCAGCTCTCTCTTTTTCTCCCCCCTCGTCTCTTGCTGATAAATTGTATTGAACTCAGGAGGATGAGCTAGATTAGGCAGCGTGTAGTGCCATTTGGTAGGCATGGATTTAGTACCGGGGCTGATTTGGAGGCAGGAACGATTATTAAATGTTCAGACTGGCAGCTATTATCATAGATATGGACTGCAGATATGACAGGGGAAGAGATAAACAGAAAAGAGATGAAACAGTGAAGAAGGAGGGGAAGCACAGACAGAATGAAGTTGATGAGAAAGTTGGTTAACTTTCTCCCAGTTCAGGTCAGTTATCAGGAAAATGATGGGAAAAACCCCATCATTCATGTTTTTTTTTCTCTGCACCACAACATGGAGCAAGGACACACATAACTATATTAGAGAACTCAGAAGTTTGGGTTTGCTTTGATGGTGAGTAAACTAACTGTAACTGTACGCCAAAGCAGACCTTGAAGCCTCATTGAGAGAGCGATAGAGGGAAAAAGAGAGAGAGAGACAGAGCAAATCCCGATTGTTTGTTCCACCCACCCGAGCCAAGCCCTCCCTGACCTTTCTTTGTGCAGTCGGACATCAGGCCGAGACACCGCAAAAGATGCACTAGATTAAAAGGATTGTTTCTGCTGCTGCTACAGTTCCTATTGTACGGAGGGGCAGCTATAGACAAGGATACAGTCAATTCATCACATGTGTATTTATGCACAAGCGCACACGCCCACGCGCAGATGCAAACAGGCTCGCTTACACATGCACAGATATGGTGTCAAAATGTCGCCGTGACACAGCGGGACCCCTTTCATCCGTATGTGCTGTTTGTTGCATTGACAGTCCATCTATTTGCAGTCAATCATTAGGCGGACATAGAAAACTAGCTGAATGTCACTGAGAGAAAAAAAAAATAAAAAAGGGAGAGGACACAAAGGGGCACGGTGTTAACAGGGAACAAAATATTAGAACTTTACAGATTTTTCTCTAATACGCTTAACTCAGAAAAGAGACTGTTTACTGTTAGTTGGTGTTTTTTCATATTGGGTATAATCAGTCTAGTACAACTTCCTAATACTTTCAACTTTTTTTCTGTTGCTATTTTGAGGTTGCGTAAACATCGTGGGGTGTGATTTCACTTTTGCATATGTATATTGAGTAGATAGATAATCTTGTTGTGGGTTGTTGACAAAGAAAATCACAAATGAGCCTCCACACAAAAACCTAAATGTCAGACCTTGTGTCTCAAAAATGGCATACAACATGCTTGTTTACCGCGTGCTTTATTATTGAATTCAAATTATTTATTCGGATTCTTTGAGAGCAGCAGTGTGTTGCAGCACGGGACATGCTGCTGATCCGAAGACCACCCTTGATGTGAAGAAACCGGGCTGCGTCTCGGCGAGCAGCCTCCCTGCTGAAGTGTCCTTGAGCAAGACACTGAATCCCTGACAGCTGTTGGAGTGCTGCTCTCCAGCTGACCCTGTGTTCTGACCTCCCTGTACTGTAGGAGCGAGTAGCCGAGGCTGCATCTATTGCCTTTTCTTTTCTTTTTCTTTTTTTTTCTTTTTTTTTTTTTTTTTTTCCTTGCGGTATTGATCACCCAAAGGAGGAATTTTATGTTTGCTTGCTGCTCTCCACCGGGAGGTCAGTGAGCAGGGTCAGCTTTGGAACAGCGCCTGTGGAAAATGGTTGGGGTTCGTTTGTTTGCTCAAGGACACTCCATCCACCGTAAGAGAAAGAATGGAACCGCTGCCACCTTTTTTTTGTTTTAAATCCATTTTTACATCCGTTTCACACAAGATGGGAACCTTCCTGCTACGGTGAGGTCTTTTCATTCCACAATGGGGAGGTTATAGGTCACTTTATGTAAGAGCGTGTAAACTTTGTTGTCCAACTAATCTCAAACAAGTCCTGAACCTTCTGGGGAAAATGTAAATGGCTTCTGTCTTTTGACAACTCTCTGTTTCCAATATCTAACTTTGTCCGAGTTAAGGAAAGGCAACTTTTTTTCAAAATTTGTCTTCATTCTTTTGAAATAGTAACTTCTGAAAGCGTTTCCAGGGCTCCAAGGTCACGAGAGCAGGCTAAATCCGTAAGTCAATGTAAATCATCAGCAAAATGCTAATCACAACTGCAATATACAGACGAGAGTTTTGTGATTGTGTTCCTAATTACGCTGTGGATAAATTTTCAGTCAGATGCACTAAATTATAAAAAAAAAAACATCCTCCAAAAGAATTACCTTCAGATTTCTAAACAATCTTTTTTCAGCCCCTCAGTTTGCTGCATTCCCAAACCCTCCTTTGGACTTTCAATTACAATTCATTTTGATTAAACATGTAAATACATCATCCTTGATGGTGTCCTTTGTTAGCATGGCCTTCTTTTGGCTAAAAACCATACTCTCTTGAGTCCCCCCCCCCATGTAATGAAGATTGTAGATTAAACAACAGGAATGAGCCATTATTTTTGTCAGGGAATTAAAGTACCATCAATCTCACTTAATCACCTTCCTAATATCTCCTCAGACGCCAGCAGAAAGCTGTTTCGCTGCTCAAGGTTAACATGCTTTGTTCTGTGGAAGCAAAGGGAGAGAGAGGAGAAGGCTAGACACAGAGAACTGATGTATGAGGCTACTCTGGATCACACTGTCCATCGAGTGGACACAGATTACGGTAAACTGCGTTGTGTTGGTGGGAGGGCAGGGCCGGGAGGTCGATGTAAAAAAGAAATGACAGCTATTGTTCGGTCTGTAATTATCTCTGCTTATTCGCCCGCTCATTTCCTGTAGAGACAGAGAGAGGGAGTGAAAGGAGAAGGGCCAGCGGTTTGCCGCTGTAGCCTTGTAACAGGTGGTACACTTTGTCCTTGGTGACCAACAAAGCTGCTCTGCTGCTGTACGCCTGTTTGTGGACTGTTTGGTGCACTGTGGCAAACAAAGACCAAATCACATATCCATTAGGCTTCATATCAACATCAAATGCCTAAATACATTACATGTATTACATATGCAGCGTATGTGTGTGTGTCTTCATGTCCAGGTCCACTTCATCATTTGATTAGAGTAAAATCTGTACTGGAATGAACTGTCGTTTACAAGGGTTACAACTAAGCATTATTTTCATTGACAGTTATTCCAGTGATTATATATTAATAATATATAATTAAGCATTTGGTCGATTAAATGTCACAAAACAGCAAAAAAAAAAAAAAGACACCGTCACACTTGAGTCTAAGTTCACAACTTCAGATTTTTTGTTTTTCCCAACCAGCAGTCCAAAATCCAAACCAGCAAATGCTGAATGGAATGAAAATGTACTTAAATTAATTGTCAAAGTAGAAAATAAAAATAGTTGCCAATGATCTTTTTATGTCAATTAGCACTTCAGCTGTACATTTACTGTAACATGGCAGAGTAGATTTATGCCTGGATGTGTTTTTTTTTTCTTTTTTCATTTTATAATTTTATTCACCTTAATTAAAGTTAAAACATGTTATCTATTTACAAAACAGTCTCAGCTCAAGCTCCGTTTATTGCAACTTTTCACAAGGGCTGTGTCAAAAGCTCAAACACAAGTAAGTGAAGCTTACTTAGTGTTTTTTTTTTTTTTTTTTTTTTTTTTTTTTTGCAGCTGCTGTGTCCAAGGTCAAGCATGAAATTGTCAAACTCAGTGTTACATATTAAGATAATGGAAGTCGTTTAATGCATTTTTAGGCCTAATGTGATGTTTATGGCTACACTTTTATGTTTGTTGGAATCCAGCCTGTGATATTACATAAAGTATTTGTCCACACATGTGAGACTGCCAACAAAATTGAATACATTGTTTTTGTGGACAATGAAAACTAGTATTATCTAAAAGGTGAGACAGTGTTAGAGGGTCTTATCACCACGGTTACCCAACAAATGTGTACTACTATCAGCAGCTGAAAGACACTTACGTACAACAACACTGACACAAATGTCTGAGTTTAGAAGATGGGAGTCAGTCAGACACAATAATCAACTTTTATGATGACTACATGAGCCGGAAATGGTCTGACTGAAACCTGTGATTCTCCAGGTAAAGAGCCACTTCTCCTTCTCAGAGGGAGCTCATGTAACCACGGAAACCATCTGTAGAGAGGGAGGGGGAGAGAGAGAGAGACAGAGTGAGGGTGATGTGGGCAGAGGTTAGATCGAGTGTTTCTGGACTTCACCGATCAAACTTAGTCTTTCCTCTCAGGCTCTCTTGTTCTCAGGTGTACGCTACTGCACAGGTAAGATGATGTCTTACCACTGCCACACTAGTCCACTGTCTGGAGTAATAACGTCCCCAGAAATTGAAAGTCACACTGAATCTAAAAATATATGTGTTATGTCTGTGTGGTCAGATTGGACTGAGTTATAAGGAAATTTCTTTTGACGCCAATTGTGGCAGTTTGGGGGCGCTAAGCATTTTAATGTACCTTAATAGCCCCCATGAGCTGCAGATGACAGCCTCTGCTGCAGCTCCACCACTAACTCAGAACATCAGCATGCACCAATCCCTTTCACCTCAGATAGTATCTTTGCCTCACATCTCTCCCTTCAATTCTCCCATGCTCCCTTGGGGAGGTGCGTCTCAGTTTAAAAACCCTCTGTGACAGTGGCATTACACGCTTACATTGCGTGCACCCAGACAAACTGTGCATGGTCATCTGCTGTCAGGGAAACACTGACTCCGGTTTTCAGCCTAGTCAAAGAATAAGTTTTGAATCTGTAATGTGCAAAAAACAAATACCAGGGCAGATTATCCATCGTGTTTTGGTGAAAAATGAGGTCCGATGACTACGCTAAATCAAATCAGTTTGATTTCCTGGCAGTTTCAGACATTTTTGGTGTGTTTTGGTGTGCTTCTTTTTAATTTTCTTTTCCGTTTTCCATTGAGACACGAGATATCGTCTTTCTTCTTTGAGTTTTACTTTCACTCTTATGTTTGTTGAATCTGCGGCAGCACTGATTTTAGCAGTATTAGTTATGTGAAGGTTTTGGGGGTAAATAAATTACACTCTGTCCATCTGGGCAGAGGTGTTGCCACCTACAGTAGGTTACCCAAAAAATCCAACAAGGATCTGTGATCTAACCATGTCTTTTCAATGCATACCACCAAGACAGGACACAGACTATCATCATGTCTGAAACATTAACCTAATATTGGCGCGGCTGTGTCCCTGTTCAAAAACTGAAAGCCTCAAATGACCCCAGCTCTTGTTTGTGCAATTGCTTATGCAATACTAATTATACACATCTGACCAGTAACACGTGATTATGAAAAGAATTGGCATCCAAATTCCCCAATAAAGCCTTGTATTAACTCAGACAGATGGGCTTTTCTTTGCTGTTTATTAGGTTTGTATTTTTCAGTCTGTGTCTTCTGGGGTGAACAGTTTGCAAGGCAGGAATAATAAGGGATGGTAGTGTCACAGGAACCCATCTGATTTGGTGCTCAGTTGAACACAATGTAACACACACACCAGACATCACACACAGACATCGACACACACGCCGGAGGACACGGTTGCAGGCTCTCACCATTTTTGTTCTTCCCCCCTGTGTAGTTTTAAGTGTGTTGGAAATCTTGACTTGGGCCATCAAAGCATCGCCCTAACCGTTAATGGCTTTACGGCTTGTTAGTTAGTTTTAGCCCACTCAGGAGGAGGGTGTCTGTGTATGTGTGTGTGTGTGTGTGTTGAGGGGAGGTGTCATTTGGACTAAAGAATAAGGAGGACAGTACTCAGGAGTGTGTCAGTGGAAAGTTACACGCACGCGAATGCTTGAAAACACACATTCGTAGACATAGGGCACACTCGCCCGCAGACACGTATGCACACACACACACACAGACACACATCCGAGCAGGAGACGACTGTATATAGTGCAGATTGACTCATATACACAAACACACACAAATAGTGAACCAGCATGTCGATAGTCATCTCTCTTTCTGCCTCTCTCTCTGGGAGTCCGGTGAGGCCTGGCCTAATTGAGCTGGCCTCAGGAAGCCCATCATTAGCCCTGCTGCTCCGGTCACACATGGCCACCAGATGTGAGTCCAGCCACAATGGAACGCCGAGTGCCACTCTTTCTCTCTGTCTTCTTCTTCTCTCTCTCTCTCTATGTCACTCTGTAGCCTAATAAACTGGCTTTTGTTTCCATGCGGCCATTGTCCGTTAAGCCTACCGCTGTCTCCCATATGAAGAGAAGTCATTGGGGCCTGAATGGGATGCTTTGTACCAACAATAGACAGAAATAGGAGAGGGAGACAGCAGATTGAGTGAGAGAGAGGGATGGAGAGGGAAAAGGAGGGGGAGAGGGAGGAATGGTGCCTAGCAAGGATTTCAATGCACCCTCTGGAATTTTTATGGCTTGTTTTTGCAGTTTCACAATTCAGTGTTGTGGGGCCATGAAATATACATCGCACCTTTCTCACCTCCCTATATCTGGCTGTCCACTGCTACATGCTGGATGACTGTGTGTCTGTATTTGTATACATGGTTTGAGTGTGAGTACGGTCTTTGGCTATTTTTCTATCCTTGTGAGAAGCAGGTGACCTCAGAGGGAGAGAAACAAAAAAAGGATAGTTTTTGATCGTCCTCTCGTCTTTAACAGGGAAGTTTATGGTTAGGACTCGAGTTGAGGGTGAAGGTAAGAATGAGGATTATACTGCTCCATGGCTTGGCTCCATGTTATATTTCAGACCTTTCAGCCTCAGATAAGCTTTGTGCCTCTTAAGATCCTTGGGCGGGGTGGGGGGGTGCATTTCAGCTGCGCTCTTCAGTTGTTCTGCACGTCTGACAGAACAGGAACTCTTCTTGTTTAATCAGTACAGCTGTCTGCAAAGCCCATGTAGCGGCTCACTTCCCACACACAACTTTTGTGTTATACATCTAATTACATCTGTTTTTTTTTTTTTTCCATTTTATGCACTTTACACTTTGCAGTGTTTGTGTATTTGCTGAATGCATCCTGTGTACGCTCTGAGTAAGAGGGGACAGTCCTCAAAGACTGCGGACGCTTCAATCGACCTAGTTCTCACTGAGTGAAAGTGCTACTGTCACAGAGAGATACAGTGGATGCTTTTGGATAGTCTCTTCTTGAAGGCATTCATGTGGCTGCACAACATGCACTGTGCACACAAAAATCGACAGGAGTTGTTGTGTGAAGAACGAAAACACAGCGCTTGAGAGAGAAGTTCAAACCCTGCGTGATTTCTGACCATCGCACATCTGACCAAACGCTGCGTGAAGCGGGCCTGCTTTCCACGCTGTCTGCTTGCTGGACTTGGAGCATTACAAAGGTGTGGGGTCAGGGTGTTTCAGATGGATTGTTCCTGAGGTTTTTATTTAGATTTCAGTCTTTAATTTTATATGTGGAAATCTTTTATGAGGACCCCCCCCCCAAAAAAAAAAATCATTGCCACACATGATGCCATAGTTAAGCAAACATGTCTATGTGTCACAGGTTTGCTTAAAACCACTCTGAATTTTCCTCAGGATAAACGACAAAGCAGTGTTTCCATCACTTTTCCTCTGTGTTTTCTAACTCTAAAAATGTCTTTATTTCTCAGCCACTTAAGGGGAGGTGTTTGTGTGTGTGTGTGTGTGTGTGCGTGCGTGTGCGAGCAAGCGTGCGGGTTAAAGTGTGGACGCATGGCAATGCATGATACATTTCGACGGCTGCCCTCATTTGAGACAAATGTAATTATCACGCGTGGCTAAGTTTTTTCTTATTATTGAAAAGTTAAGTCGCTAATCTGTGAAGTTGTTCCTCAGCTGAATTAATTCAATTATCTGGCAGCATGAGTAGATATCAAGGTTTGACGTTTATGTCTGTGTGCCTATTTCTCTGTGTGCGCAGTTGTATAATATGCATATGAGTGTGCATGTGTTTTTGTATTAGCGTGTATTAATACTCATGTGTTCCTGACACATTGCAGTGTACGTGCATGCGCGCGGATTTTGTGCATGAATGTATTTATGTGTATGCCCGTGTGTGAAAATGTGTGAGAATTGAAGCCATGTTTTTCAACTCCCACTGGATCAAGGCCTTTTATAATCCACTGAGCCGACATAATTCCACCTCACTTACAATGGATTTGTCTCTGCTTTGTCTCTTCATTATTGTTCTCATTCACATGATAAGCTGCTTCATGATTCCATTAGCATCCTCTCTTAGCCGGCATGCTATAGGCAGCAATATTTCAACTTCAAGGCTGTGGAATTACAACTTTTACTCAGTTAATCTTTGCCCTAACGGGATGAAGGACAGTAGAGAAAAATCTAATTGTTGTTCTTATGAAGACATAATAGACCATATCCGTCTGTTTTTATTCTGTAGGCATACTTAAATACTAGAACAAATTATCCAGACATATGTGAATGTACATTCACTCTGTAACAGCAAGGAAGAATGTGTTACAGTTACATCCTTTATTTCCATTATATTATATTATATTACATACGTAATATATTACATACGTACATATATTACATTCATATTTTTTTGCAAAGAATCAGTCACATGACTATATGTTAAATGAAAGGCGATGCTCATAGTGACACACACGCACACACACACACACACTCTGCAGCCATGCTCAGTTGCACAGAGCGTTTTAGTGTCTTTGAGCTCATTGTTTTAGTTTTATGGCCTATTACTTTTATGTTTTGTTTCATCAACTTGTTTCCAGATGCAGGTGGTAGCTATTCTGCCTTTAGCATCTAAAATCAACATAAGATTTGGTGAGAGCTAAAGAGTGCTGTTGGACTTGTCAATAGGCCAGAGCCATGTCTCCAAATGAATGCTAATGCTGCTTTGTCACTATAGGACGCTCCACTGACTTGCATTAGACAACCGGATGATAGGCAACTCTACTCTCTACACATTTGTCATGCCCTGCATATCTACAAGCTGCGAGCAGGTAGATTTATTATATTGTAGCACAAGCACTGCTGGTTAGCGCTACATATGGGCTGGACAGGCTTACACACTGTACTAGAATTATCTGATAAAGACTTTAAAATGTGTATATCCAGTATATTAGAGCAGCTTTGGAACAAATATTAATCCCACCTATATTTCTGGTCTTGATAATATTTTGCACAAACTGTCTTTAGCTGCAGTAACTATCTCTTTCTCTGTCTTTCTTTCTCTCTTTCTGTCTTTGTCTATCTTCCACTCTGTCTCTCCCTCCCTCCCTCCCTCCCTCCCTCCCTCTCTCTCTCTCTCTTTCTCTCTCTCTCTCTCTCTCTCACTCTGTCAGACATGCTAATGCTATTGATCCTTATTGGAAACAGGACAGAACCATCTACAGATAAGAAGACAATGCTTACAGCAGCCCATAGATTTCTTCCTGGTGCTTTGAGAGGTGTGTTGCGGGCTGTATTGGAGTTCACGGGGTTCTCACAATCTGTTGTCTTACAGATTGTATCGACAGTCTCCTCTGGGCTCGGCCTAACAGTCTGTTTTTATCAAAGAGGATGCAAATTGTTGTGTATGAGCTCAATGTATGTGTGTGTGTGGATGATTGAGACTGTGCGTTTGTGCATACAGATGGCATGTTGTACACTGCCTATACATTCATTTTTAGATTTTTTTTCTTTTAGATTAAGATTATGTTGTTGTTTTTTAGCATTTCTATGTATGTGTGTGTATGTTTGTGACAAAGGTTGGGTAATTTATTTATCTAATATCAGCATCCCAGACAATGCAACTCCAGTGTCAAGGTTGGCAGCGATGGTTGCCGTGACAACGCTGGCAAACAATCTCTCAGAATTGGGCTCTCTTTCTCCTCTCTAAGAGGAAGGGAAGGCTTTTGGAGACTGAAGAGCAGAGAGGCGTCTTCTTTTTTTTTTTTGTTCACCAGTAGAGTGGTGGATATTGATCAAGAATCGAACCCATGCCGCTCCGTACAGAGGCCTAATGCACTTTCGACCCAAACTAGAAAGAGATGGAAAGCACAGGAGGAAAGAAAAAAACAAAACAAAACAGGACGACCAGCTACAGTGTATCACCGTTTAAAAAAAAAAAGAAGAAAGCTAGGGTGATTGAGACAAGAAGAGGAGTGGAGAAATAAAAGAATAAAGAGGGAGCATGTTTTTTAGGAGCAAATCAATTAGGTCTTCATACTCTGCTCCTATTATATATATGTGAATGAGCATGTGGTAATAGAAACACCTGCACATACAATAAGGCAGTCATATACACACATTCAATACATGCACATGGGTGGTTGCACACACACAGACACACACTCAGGGTGAGTCCTACCTGCTCAGTGTAGGTCTGTCATGCAGGAGGGAGAGCAGTTAAGTGAAACGTGTTGAGCCCTCTCAGGTAATTACATCTCCATGCTAATGTCTAATTAGACAGCTCCGAGGGGACTCATCTGCACTGCATTAATTAATGTAGTCAATCCAGAACTTACATGCACACACACACGCACGCACGCATGCACACAATAACAAATACGCAACAGAACGCATCCCACTCCATCGACCCGTATTAGACATCAGGTGGGCATGTGTTGTGTTTTTGTGTGAAGCAAATCACTCAGGTCTTTACTGTCCCTCTGCCTGTGTGATTACGTGTGTGTGTGGTCAGGACTAACGCAGAATTTTGTCAAGGAAACATGAACTCACACAAATCTAAACACATGGCTACACTTAAGCACTTTGTATTTACAGTATATGAAGTTTTTGGCTGTGAACTCGAATTAGGATAATTTGTTTGCTAGTGTTGTCTGTCGTTGCTATTTTGTGTCAGTATCTGGGAATAAACGTGTAAAGAAAAGTGAGTAAAGACGCTGAAAAACCATTAGCTGTGGTTTGTAGAACATCCTGTAGGGCAGCGGTTCCCAACCTGAGGGTCAGGGGCCCCCAACAAGAGATCACAGGATGAACCTGAGGGGTCACAAGATGATTCATTCCACAGGGAAAATAAATATTGTCTTATTACAAATTTATTAGAGCTGAAATTAGTAGCTGATTAATCAATAAGCTGATCAAATTCACCAGCAAAACTCTGATGATTTGTTTTAAGTCATTTTTCATGGCAAAATGCTAAAAGTATAAATCCATGTTATATGTAGAATTAAATTATCCACGTATGAAGACCATGTCGCTATCTAATAGGAGAAGTCTAGATGACTGACAAGGAAAGAACCTGTACTTCAAACACACACACATGCATGATGAATGAGGCTGCTTGAAAAGACTCAATTATTCAGCCTCTGTCACAAAATATATTTTAGCTTGCTGAGCCACCAGGACACCCCCAAGTCTCCAGATGATGCTGTTCGGTACACTACTGTGGTAGCTCGTTTGGCTCACAGATTAACTTCGACCCTAATTTCACCCCATGTCTCCCAGGAAGCTGCTAAGATCGCCTGACAGCACCCTGCATTGTGTGTGTTTGTGTGTGTCTGTGCAGTATGTGTGTGTGTGTGTGTGTGTGTGTGGTAATCTACTGACCTCGGGGTTTTACAGTAGTGATGAGAAGTAACTGCACTAATTCACTGTCCTACTGTGAACGTCTGCTGTAATTAAGGCCAACTTGCCAGACGGGTCATGCCTCTGCGTTGCCTTTTCACTCTTGTTCTCTCACTCAAACACACTCTGTCATTTTTAAGTAGTCGTTTACTTAGAAGGTGAGCGTATGTGTGAGTGTGTGTGTTCGTTTTGAAGAATCCTTCATTTTCCCAATAGAGATCTGTAGCTCTCCCTTAAATACACACGTACATGCACTACAAGCACATACTCCAGCATGCAAGTACTTAGTTAGATGACTCGACTGCTGTTAATAAACAACCATTTGTTTTGTTAAGAGTTATGCAACCTTGGTCTTAAGTGTCTCGACTGTACTCATTCACCTTTGAAAGCATCTAACAGAGGTGAATGGGTTGTGTGAATCAAATCTGTAATAGCAGAGCTGCTAGTCAGATGCGTTGCTACTGTATATGATACTTACCCCATCTTATTCTGCAGGATATTATTCTGAAACTATTCAGAAGGGGATTACTCTCTGTGTGCTGTATATATTCTATATATTCATTTTTAACCTCTCTGCATAAATTTAGTTGTCAAAATATGTGTAGAAATAGAAAGTTTGTGTGTGTTTGTGTGTGTGTGTGCGCACACAGCCCTTTTTAACATCATGTACAGTGTAAGAGAATCTCCTCTCCAGCTTCCTGCTCGGCAGCAGCGTATCTCCATCAGACCACAACATGCAGAAATCTGCTCGCTAATTACAGCCATATAAATCAGCAGTCGTAATTATGCTAATTAGACTGCTAACTTCCTCTCAGAAGCCTACACAAACAAAGGCGACGGTATCGGATGATGCGCCGTGTTAACGAGCTTGTCAACTTATCTGACACACGCTAATTACTCCGCGGGACTCCTCTGTGTTTCGGGAGGTGGGGAGGTGGAGGGGGGAGTGTTGGGACTTGCTGGTTTTAAAGGTTGCTGCACCTCCGCCTGAGACCCCCTTTCACCCTTCAATTTAATACCTATGTCTTTAAATGGGATTACGCTTCAGTTTTAAACGGCATCACTGACTGTTAATAGTGTGAGATTATCTGAACTGTGATGCAGGTGTCCCAAACATTGGATCGAAGCCTGACAGTTCGTGCACACTTAAAAAAAAAGACAGTTTCTTTTTGGGATTAAATCCTTTCACTGGTGCTAATTAAAGTGTTTGAGCCATACCGTTGTTGCGTTTAGGACTCTGTCAGATCAGATGTGATGACTGAATGAAAACTTAAGCCACATTTCAAATGTTGTTAAAGCACAAGTACATTACATCTGAAGTACAATGTAACTCAATATAAGACCTACATTTGTGTTGTACTTTCACTACAATAACGGAAAAAAACGGGATCAGGATTTGAAACCATGTTCATATTTCCTTAATCTTTACCAGGAGGTCATGGTTTCGGGGTTATTTTGGTTTTTTTTTGTCTTGTACCTAAGTTTGTTGTGTGCCAGTGTGTGTGTGTTTGTACATTTGAGTGTTTGTAATAAGCAATGAGAGAGAAAACCTAATGATAGTGCTAAACAGCAGTTGTAATACACCACTGTGATTAAAGCTGCCAGACACCAACATTAATGATTAATTCAATCAGGACTCCAGCCACTGCACACAGGAACTTCATTTTCACACAGACACATCAACGTACAAGCATCACGTTTCTCCAAAACTGCTTGTACCTACTGCAGTTGCAGTAAGGGTGTGTGTGTGTGTGTGTGTGTGTGTGTGTGTGTGTGTGTGTGTGTGTGTGTGTGTGTGTGTCAGCTTCAGGTGACACACACACAGATGCCCAAATATTCACACACTCTCAGTAACTCACAAATGCTCTGTCTGTCTTAATCCCCTCTCCTGAGTACTGTATTAACCTTTGGTTTTCTGTCCGTCTGCCTGTCTGTCCGTCCATATGTGTGTTGTCTCTCTGTCTGTCCGCATGTTTGTCTGCCTATCTGTCTGTCAATATGTCAGTCTGGCTCTGTGTTTGTGTGTCAGAGAGACTGCTTGGGAGCCACGGAGCTTCGGGAAGTTGAGGGCTATGAAAAGTGCGGAGCCTGAAGACAGGTGAGAGGGAGCCACGTGCTAATCATTTGCTTAAATAATATCTTACTTTGATTCAGAACCACATCTGCAAATTGGGTCTGTGTCTTTGTCTTTCGCAGAAAAAAAAATAAAAACAAAGGTTTGAGGTAAGAACTTCCAGCGTCCTTCAAGTTAAGAGCATCAGTGGGATTGTTAAGCCTCCCTGATTGGCTTGTTTAAATGTGACGGATGGTTGAGGGAGTCACCTGATCTGATCAGATGATGGCAAGCACGATTTCACACATCTATATGTGTGTGTGTGTGTGTATGTGTGTGTATGTGTGTATGTCAGGAAGAGGGAGAAACAGAATCACAGTGTACAGAATACATTTCTCTAAGCTAATGGCTTTGCAGAGAAATCCCAAAGGATGCTTGTGATTCATTAGACAGACAGAGACACAATCAGACATAGAGACGGAGACAGGTACGGCACATCTGACTGAATGAAAACCTTTGTATCCCAAGCTCACTCATGTTCTGGTGAGCAGACCACCAATCCCTGTCTCCATCCACTTGCGTAGCAGAGTAACTCTTAGTCCCCCGTTGCCGATCAGAGTTGCTAAAAATGTTGCTCTGTGCATGACTACCACCTGCTGTCTACCTCCGTCGCCTCCCTCCATCCCCCTCCCCTCCCTCTCCTTCTCTGGCTGCCTCGCTCTCAGTCGTGTTTGATTTCATAAAGTCGTGTTTTCTCTGACGACTATTTAATGTGATCTAACGAGACCAGATGAAAACAACTGTGTAGCGGCAACAAATCATCACTGGTATCCAGGCGGCCTGTGTTATTTCCGTCTGATTTTGTCAGGATATTTGACGATAGGGCCCTTTTCTTACCTTGTTGTAAGTATTTTACTCGTTGTCACGTGTCACATGATTAGCTCCTCTCCTTTTCCCCCTTGTTTTCTCCTCTCCTCTCCTCTCCTCTCCTCTCCCTCTCTCAGTCTGTCTCTCTGTTCAGTATGCGGTGCTGAGAGGGCATCATTACGGAGCCCGTATTTGAGTCATTTTGATTTAAGCAGCCAGACAATGGCCTGTTGATTGAAGCAACCAGAAGGCAGACAATAGGGTTCTATGCCACATAATGTGCCACCATTTTTTCTGAGCTCCCCGCTTTCAGAAAAGGGCCCCGGCTCTCCATTGTGCCTCTCCCAGAGGGAAAAAAATGGTGCTTGGGGAGGAGGAATATTTTCCCGTGGTATGTCATTATTTTGCAAATTTCTATTATCTCATCATGTTGTCTTCATTGTAATTGCAGCTAATTAGGAGGCTAGTTAGGAGCCTGGGCTTTGAGGCTGGCTCGGCTGCTGAAAGGAGCCCACCGATTATGGCCCCGACAAGAGAGGAAGCAGGAGAAAAGGGGAGATTAATGCTGTTACCCAGGAGACACTGGCTTCCATCTGCGGGGAACAATGCAGTTTTGTTTTCTCCGGGATCCTGCTCAGATCAACAGAATGGGCTAGCTCTGCTCTGCTCTGCTTGGCGACAATGCCCAATTCTGTCTTACCGGGGCTCGGGCAAAAACCCACCAAGCACCCCACCCCACCCTCTCCTCTCCTCACCTACTCCCACCCCCACCACCACAGTGGCTTTACCTTCCCTCCCTCCTCCTCTGTCCCTCCTCTCCGTCATTCTCGCCACCTTTTCCTCCGTTCAGCGGGCCCTGACTAAAAAGCTTAGCGCCCTCAGCGAGCCAGCCAGCGCCAGTGACTGAGAGCTCTCACACACCCCCAGCATCAGATGAAAGCAGCGCGATGTGTGGTTAGAGTTCCCAGGTTGTGGGAGGTCGTGCCCTTGTCACACACAGAGCTGCAAGGTTTTACTCCCCAATCCCTGCCGAGCTCCAAAGCACTTAATGAAATAATATACTCTCTCGCTTTTGCTCTTTCTTCTTCCCCTCGTTCGCTCACTCACCACACCAACCCTTCCCACCCCCCTACCCCCCTGCCACCTCCCTCACCGGGCTGAGGCAGGCCCCTTGTCTCAGAGCGGGGGCCCCAGGGCCCCTAGACACCTTCTTTGCAAAGAGAAGGAGGGAATACAATGAGTGAGGGAGCCTAGTTTGGTACAGTACAAACACACAGAGCACAAGCAGGCTAGGAGAAATGAAAGGCCTTTGTCTGCCTTTGTCAGGGGGAAAAGGACACTGAGAAAGAGGGAGAGCAAGTGCTTATGGATAGAAAGAGACAGAGAGAGGAAGGAGATAGCAGGCTGGATCACATGACTCAGAGCATTGTGGTCCTGAGTGAGAAAGGTTTGGAGCGGAGCATCTCTCCATCTGGTCGAAGCAAAAAAAAAAAAAAAAAGGGAAGGATAGAAAAACAGAGATGGAGAGGGAGAGAGAGAGAGAGAGGGAGCAACACAGCGAGGGAGCAAACAGAGAGAGAATGAGAGAAAGTATTGAGTAAGTGCCAGCGACATCTGCTCCCGTGGGCACAACAATAAAACTCCCTCTAGATCAGCCTCACACCATATATGCTCGCACAATGCATCGGTCTCAAAGGCACAAATAAATATGTGTGAGTATATGCTCGTGTGAATGAAGAATGCTCTTATGTTCATGATAGTCTGCCCACTGATCTGTTAAGTATTCACCTACACAATATCTAAATTAGCTCATTGCGTAGACAGCCTTGTTGTCTTGGATCTTTGTCTTCATCATGAACAACTTTTTGGCTCTTTTTTTTTGCACATTTTGACTCTTTGTTTTTCACTTGTTGAGGTTCGGGGATAAGATTATGCGAAATAGAGCTTTTAGTCATTTCACTCCTGAATGGTTAACTAAATAAGTTGTGGTGCCTCATAGTTCTTCAAAGAGGAAAGAGATTCCTTATTTTTGTTGTAAAGCTGCTTTTGCTTAGGACTCCAGATGCTTGTGCAATATCTCCATGTGCTCTCCTTTCATTAATGTTATTCTCATTATTCACATATTCTGTTTTCATGCAATCTGCACTGTTTTTAATAGCCCTTAAGTCCGAACGGTGGAAAGTGTTGCGTGGTATTGTAAGAAGCAGCCTACTTAAGCATCTTGTTTGTAAGTAATTACCGCTCAAGTTGTCTTGTTGATTCGACCCCTGTTAAATCCATACCATACTAAATAGTAAATATCACTAGTTTTTAGTAAAGAATGAAAATAAAAAGACATATGGCTCTGATATGGTGCCACACAGTACCATATGAGGATGAAGAGACAGATATATAGGATCTGAACCTGGATCTACATAGCAGCCACTCATCCTGTGATTATGAGCCAAAGAAACACCATTGCTACAATTAAACATTTTCCCTTTTAGATAGTTGCAGTGACAGAATCCCGTGTATAAATCCATGCCATTTATCCTTTCAGATATCTTGCCTTTTGTATACAACAAATGCTTTGTGTATATTTTTTTCTGTTAAGTGTTTTTTTTGGCCAGGGACCTGTTTTTGATTGGCTGAGAGATGATTGAAGAGAAAAGGAGTTTTTTTTTTTTTTTTTTTCCCACTTGGGCTTTTGAAAAGTTTGAACTGAATGGCTGGAAAGTTATATGTACCTGCATCTGAAAAAAAAAAAGGCAACAAAACTTTAATCAAACAGCCTGAAAATCCTAACAGATTCTGAAAGCGCGCAGACAAGGTAATCTGTGTTGTTTAGGGACCACGGCGCGCCCCCCGCGCCATTTATCTTTGTGGGGAAAAATTTCTCCCTGTTGCGTTTAATGTGTAGTCAAAGTGGAGAGGGCGAAACGCTACTCTCTAATTTTGCATGTCATCTCTCTCCAAATCACTTCAAAGATGAGGCCTTTGCCAAAGATTTCCTCCCTTTTTCTCCTCGCCTCTTTCCTTTTCTCTCCCCTCTTTCTTTTCCGCCTTTTCTTGTTCCCGGAGTTGCTGTTGTCACCGTTTCTTGGCGCCAGGAAATCGCGGGCATCTAAACAGCAGCACACAATGTCGTAAAAAGGCTCTAGAGTTTTACTTTCAGATGTCACTCCAATAGCACACATCTGCTACGTGCCGTGCATCTGCTAGGCTCTCCCGTCTCAGAGAGCCGGGAGCGCTGATTGAACTGAAGACAGAAAACATCCTCATTATCGCGGGCAATGAGCGAGCTGGGCTCCCCAACAGCCCTTTTAATGCATTCATTCGCTTAACTGTAGCCCGGTGTGGTGGATACACACATGTACATGCACATGCAGATACATGCATGTGCACACGCATGTAGACACAGGCAAAAGGCCTACACATAGACACACGCACGTGAAGGCACATACACACATGCTACTTCAGTGCCAAACATCCCTGTGTCATAGACAATAGTGTGAAGCAGCCATTGTGTTGGTGCTTACTGAGAGGTATCTGCTCTCTAGCCTCTGTCTGTACTAGATATTCTCGCAACAATGGGTCAGTCTGTTTCTTTTCTGTCAGATCTGAGTCAAATTAGCTAGCTAAGATCCATTCGGACTGTGTCTTTCACTTCCTTTTTCCATCACTCTCATCAGCATATCTCTTAACATGTAGCCCATCAATCTGATTCAATTGTGAACTCACTGTTTCCTCATTTTGCTCAAAGAGATGCTCTAAGAGAAGAGCCCAAGTGCACCCACCTGCTCCGCTAGACTGGAAGAACAGCTCTTTATACTGCATAGAGGGATTGTTGAAAAGATTTGATTGGAAGAGGAAACTGAGCTCAACTCCAAAACTGGACTGATCATTGTCAACAGTAATATAACAATGTTTCTCCAAATACTTTTTTTTTTACATCAAGATCTTGCCTGTTGGAGATTACTTTCTGTCAAAAAGGGCAACCAGGCAACATGAAACGCACTTGTCCTCTTGAGGTGACGTCAGCTTCTGGACGCAAGCTAAGAAATCAATGACTATCAGGGACATTTGGAGTGACACTGAGGGTGACCAATCAGATTTCACTACACGGCTGCCTCCCCAGTCGCTCCTTTGGCTCCGCCCCTGCATTTGTCATCACCTCCCATCATCAAGAATCAGCTTGCCTGCTCTCATCCTACCCAGTACTTCACAGAGCAGTGCTCCACAGTTGACCGGAGCTTTGGCTTCTCACCCTCACCTACTGACGCAGTGGTGTGATAAGTGGTAACTGTGGCAACCGTCGCTTGTGTCAGACTTTAATGGCCACATTTCCAGGCCTGTTGTCGGTATCAAACAAAGCCTTCCCATGTCCTCAGCTAATAGCAACTCCTTCTCTGACTCAGTGTCACTATTTGACAGATACACCATCCCCTCGGTTGTACCACGATCAGATGATGTGGAAGTTTGTATCACTGCTTTTTATTCAGCAGTTCTTTAGTAAGCATGCAGAAGTCCTACCTCTCCCCCACAATAAAATCGCTGTCACAGGTCCTCTGCAGACGGGGGCTGATTAGGGAGGATTTATAAAACGAGGGTGAGGGAGGGCAGAAGTGAGCACAGAGGTGTGCCAGTTCAACCAGCTGAGTTTGAGTGTGTGTAAGCTGTATTAGTTGGCTGGGGTCAGCAGGGGTGAGGCTGTTCACCAGGTTAATAGCTACAGAATGAATGGAGGACACAGTAATAGACTGATAACAGGACTGGAGTTTCAGAAGAAGAGGGAAGGGAGAGGAAAAAAAGGAAAAAGCAAGTGCAAGCTCAGAAAGAGAAGTCAAAGCAACATAAAAAAGGAATGAGGAAAAAGAAATAGAGTAATGGAGTGTGGGATTAGGGAGAGATGAAACAAAAGAGAAACAGAAGGAGAAGGCAAGGAGATCAGGGTAATATGTTGGGTTAAGATTAAGTGGGGAGCGAGTATCTGGGGACAGAGTGAAGGCTCTATGGCTAGATAAGAATGAGGGGGAAAGATGGTGGAGAGACTATAGAAAGAAATGAGAGGAGAGACAAAAAGGAAATAAATCAATAGGTAGTAACAGAGGTTAGGAAACTGTAATAGAGGTAAAGGAGGGCAACAACTGATAAGGAAGAAATGCACACACGAAATGATACGTTGTCATTATATGTCTTATTTGTTTCTGTCATTGCTGCACTGTTATCAAGTGACAACTGTCAGTCCACTTTGGTTGGTGTATTAAGAGGAACAGATTCACAGTAGAGATTCAGTGTAAATGTGCATTCCCATTGTTGAGTCCACACCAGACCAGTAAGCGTTAATGTTGATGTTACTGAGATATTAACAACAACAAAGGTAGCTGCTGGCATTGCAGTGGCGAATGCATCCTGTTTGCCCTCGCTCTTTTTAGAAGTAGGTGCATTTGAATGTTTGGATTTTTCTCCCTCATTACAGTGTGAGATTGATGGCAGAATAACTTATGCATACAAGACAAACAGTGCAATGAGCAAATTAGGCTTCACCTTATTGCCTTAAAGAGCAGAAGGATGCATTCCACATCAAGAAGAGCAATTTTTAATGATAAATTCAAATGTTTTTATGTAAATATTGTTCTATTTACATTACAAGTGAGGGGAGCGAGTCCCCCGGTAGACAATTCATAACGTAAGGTGAAGACAGATGAGAATCAGAACCTCTGGACGGGTTAAATGATTAGATTCTTGCTCAAACACAAACGTGTGTGTGTGTGTGTGTGTGTGTGTCCATGTCCGTGGTCTAATGACTGCGCTGTCTGCAGAGAGCGGAACACAGGAGGGAATTAGTCGTTATTGCATATCAAAGGCTTAGCCATTAGAGACACAGGGTAGGGTCTTCCTAATGAGAGGGGGTACCGGTGTGTTTGCTGGTGTGTGTGTGGGAGTGTGTGGTGTTTTGATGGGTCACAGTATATGCATACTTAGGCACACACACCTTCAAAAGTATTTATACATGTTTGTACTTTGTCACATGTATTTTGAGGAAAGCTACTTATCACCAATGCACAGGCAGATAAACACACGCGTACTGACACAAATCATAGAAACGCACATTACATACATACACCTCAAAGACATGCTCTCAGATGTAGACGAAGTCAGAGACACACACACACTGTGATGCCAGGCCCCTCTGGCAGGCCTCGCCGTGTCTCTCAGTGTGGCACGACGTGGGCAGAGGTGCCAGCGAGATGCCAGGGCTTTGTGTGCCATGATAGACCAACGCCAGGCATCGCACGTATACAGCACACAACGCCCCCCCTCCCCCGAGGGCACAGGACTCACACACCCACCCACAACTTCTAACTATACGTACATCCATCTTCTACTATTTCTCCTACGCATTTACCTCATCCTTTTATTTCTCTGTGTGTGTGTGTGTGTGTGTGTGTGTGTGTGTGTGTGTGTGTGTGTGTGTGTGTGTGTGCGTGCGTGCATGTAGGCTGATTGGCGATGCCCTCTGTGCCATCTGCAGCAACCCCTCCCACCCACCTCCCACCCTTCCCACTCATCACAAGGGTGGGCTTAACCATCTGTGTGCCAGTGTGTTCCCACAGTGAGAAAAGGGGGATTTGGAGGGGGGCAGGGCACCAAGGTGTGACAAGCCTCCTCTGTTCTGCATGGCCTCAAGGAAATCTAAATAAAACTAACTATTGATTCAATTTGCACCAAAATATATATAAATATATATATATATATATATATATATATATAGATATAGATATAGATATAGATATATAGATATATATATAGATATATATAGATATATATAGATATACTTAAAAGGACAAGCAGTTACTTCATGTGCCGTATGCCTGTGGTCGTCCTGGTCTTAGGTCAAACTAAGAGCACACAAACGCAGGCGTCTGCTCCGGCTACACATTGAACCAATATTGAAATCTGATGTAAATGGCTTTTATAAAAAGGTGGTGAGTTGCGGTCTGGTAATGACAGTGCGTGGGCGTAGGCTGCACGCTGCTAAACAGAGGCTGCTGGGTTGTAAGATGTTTAGGAAGCTCGCCACAACTGGAGTGGCCACAGGCCAGCTGGCTGCTAGCCTTAAACCTCAAGCAGCACTGTTATTCCTCTACTTTCCCCTGTCGTTCCTCTCACATCCCTCTAACTACTTTTACTCATCTTTCCTACTCTTCATCCACGGCCACTGTCTTACTTTGGTATCTCGTTCACCCTCCTCCCAACATCAAACAAACAAACAAATGACAAGCACGCACCGTTGCACATGTACAAAAATACTGTAAAACACCAAAAGCAGGCACATTGTCAAGGCTTGCATGCATGTCCTCTTGCCCTACCTGCCCTTCTGTAAACTACACACACACACATTCATGCACACTGTTCTGTCTCTGTTATTCTTTATCACACATAGCCTTGAAGATGAAAAAGAAAAAAAAAATAGGAAAGAAAAACTCTTAAGCATCAAACCTCACACCCAGTCTGCTATGAGATAAGATTAGATTTATTTCTCCAGCTGTGACATAGAAAATGGAAGTGGATTATTTAGTTAAAGAAAAAAGACAGAATTAAATTAAAACTTGTAGGCGTTATTGTTAAGCAAGGAACAGTGGAGGCTTAAATATATAGGCTCAGCATAGCCCTCAGGCAGTGGATAGCACAATCTCCGCTCCTCTTGTTCTCACCAATGGACTTAAAAAAACACACACACACATATAAACAGCCTTCCAGGACCACAAAGCCTGTGTAGAAAATCAGAAAATCATTTCCTCTCCACTCTAGATTTCCTCCTGCTCTCTCCCTCTCTCTCTTTTCTTCTGTTCTCTCTGTTGTCCCCCTTCTCCCTCAGAGCAAGTACACAGGGGGCTGCCAGGGCGCATCAATCCAGGGTTGAGCTTGTGCCTTGACGTGGAGAAACACAAAGTGCAGAGATTTGGTGCATAAACATGTGTGCTCTTAAAAAAAACGGCTGCAGCGAGCGAGGAGAGGGGAATGGTGCCAAATCCCCCCATTCAGCCTCAGACCGAAGGAGGCAACATCCTGACAGCTTTGAGGTGGAGGGGGAGGAAGAGGAGGGTGGGGGGTTAGTAGATGGAACGAAGGGGAGGAATGAAAAAGAGGGAGAGAGATAGCAACTAAAGCAAAGATTGTGTTGGAGAAGGAGGAGGGAGAGGGAGATGGTAGGGAGAGAAGATCAGCTCCTGGGGATAAAAACAAAGCTTAGGGACTCTCAAAGTGATAATCTGCTGTATTTTCATAATTAAAAATGTTTTGCCATTCCCAGTCTCTGTGATATAATGAGACAGGGAATCAGCTTTCAGTTTGTCCACTTACTGCTGTCTGAAAATATATTTACCTGGCCAATCTTGATTCCCATAAACATGGAGATAAATGTAATAGTTCAATCAAAGGAAATTGGAAAAGTGATCATTCTCAATCTTGGAAACAGCAGTTGACAAACCTCACCCCAAGGTTCATGTAGCAGCTGTTCTGGAGCTTTCAATCTTATCACATGATCTTTGCCAACAGATGAAGCTGTAACAGATTGTGGACTTTAAAAATGTTTTGAGCACTTCAAGGACTTTTTCAACATGTTGGCTCAGAAGTTGAGGATAAAAGTTCGTTCTTGACCTTTGAAATGGACAAGAATTTAAGGATAGTTCATTTCATTTTAGATGAAATCAGGTTTATTAGATATAATGTGAATATTGTTATATTCACCAGAACCGCGCCTGAACATGTCTGATTTGCCCGACGCAGGGAGAGACTTTGCTGTGCAGCCGCTGTGAACGGTGCGTAGGACAGGTCCTCTGTCCTCTGGCAGAGGACCTGGGGTTGGGGGCTTGATATGCTGCAGTGTGTGGGGGAATCTGAAGCACTGTGAAGCACTTTGTCCTGTTCTCAGGTTGAAAAGCTCATTCTAAGTGCAGCCTGTTTAACATAGCACAAAAGCCATTTTCTTGTCACGCCGAAACGTCGTAACTATATCGCTTTGCACTAAGAAGTAGTTGAGTGAAAGAAACCAGATTGTGGTTTCCTTAATCTGGTTGTGCGTGTAAACTCACCGACCATCTTCTTCACAGTGATATGACACACGGCGTCACATGCACACACAGGTAGGGGCTTGGTGGATGAAGCCCATGTGTGTTTCTTTTTGCCATTCATCCGAGCACTAACAGCCGCAGCTCATGCTCCGTCACCGCTTGGATCCAGCAGGCCACCCTCCACCCTCCACCCTCCACCCTCACCCCCTCAAAATTTCATTCATTCTCATTCTTTTCTTTTCTGCAGACTGATTTTCAGTCAGTCAGAGACTTTAGTTTGCTGTCAACTGAAGAGAGAGGAAGAGTTCAAGGAAAAGTCTCCTTTGTCTGCGATGCAGTCAGGTAGCAGGACAATTGAAGTGTGTGTGTGTGTGTTTGTGTGAGAGTTTGTGGGCTCGTGACTAAACCCTTTTTTTGTGTCTGTGTGTTTGCGTGTGTTTCCAAGATGTCTGGACTGTCATTTTTTGTAAATCATTCACTTTTTATTTATCTTCCCAGGCTAGTGTTTCATTAACCCTGCTGTGACACAGACTCCCTTTCATTCACTTCTTGCATTGTGTGCTCCAGCCGCTCGCTCTCTCACAGCACTAAAGATTACTAATAAAGTGACACCAGAAACACTCTATTTTCCCTCAGCCATAATTAAGTGACTTGATGTTTTCAAGAAGAGGAGAAAAAAAAATCCAGCTAATTAGGAATGAGTTAAGATTCGCACAAAGAGTACAGATCGTTAATTAATTTTCCACACAGCCATTGTCAGGGAAGAAAACAGCTTTGTTTACAGTGCAACGTTTGCCACAACGGTTAGAGCAGCGCACTGACTGTGGAAGCACGGCAGGCAAAGGTCTCAGACACGCTCACACACACTGCAGTCCATGTCCAGTAACCTTGAGCAGCAGCAGAAATCAAGAACGTCTCAGAGTCAGACAAAAGACTAAAGTGTGGTGAGTTAGGTGAAACAGAAAAAAAGAGAAATATGAGGAAACAAATAAGACCAATCACGACGTGTCTGATGAGAGTAGCCCAGGGTTTTTTTTCTGTCACTGCAGTTTACAGATGTCACCTAAATACCTCACATGTAGGATGTCAGTAGATGATAGCTAGGTGGCTGCACACAGACATGATTCTTAAGCCTTAAGCTATGTGGAGGTGCCATCCGAGTAGAGCCTATGTTTGCTAAATTCACATCTGGATAACTCGAGATTTACAATTTATCACTGTGTAAAGAAGAGTCATTTTACTCAAATAAAAAAGTGCTCTTTTTCTGTTAGTGTTGGTGATATCTATCTTTACAAACATGATGTGGCCAGGTTTTGAAATATCTTTGAGATTTCTGCCTTTATGTGGAGACCAGTGGATTTTCATGTTTCACAACACTGAAAAGTTTCCTCCCAAAATAAAAAACATCTCATGCCAGGGTTAGACTTTGTGGCATTAGTTGTTTTATTGATTTATTTTATAATGTCCTTTTTACTTTTGATATTCATCAGACCTTGGTTTTCACTGGAACTGCTTTCTACCAAAGAAATGTGGAGTTGTTTTGAACCAAACAGAGCAGAACTCCTCCATTGTCCAGGGATTTTTGGAAACATGAGCATTCACTTCCTTGCTGGCCGTCAGATGAGAAGTTTGCATACACCCATCCAGGAGGCGATTAGCTTAGCTTAGCACAAACCACACCACCAACCATTGACCTCGCAGCTCGTCTGTCTGAAAGCATCTTTACAGCCATACCTGGATGTCCCAAAAGAATGAACCTGGTGTGCACTTTTCACGTTACTGACACCGCCATACCTTGGTGGTAAAAGTGGCAGACAGAGCAATTTGTCTGTCTGTCTTCTGGTATCTACCGTTCTACCTGCCCATTTATGTGTTCATTTTTCCTGCCCAGGCAGGGATTGATGGGTTTGGAACGTGGAATAGACTCAAGACAGACACACAGAGACAGAGAGAAAGCGTTGCTTGTAAGTGTAAATGAACACGCACATGTCTACATCCATGTTACTGCATGTCAGTTCAAGTACCACTGGAGAGAGAAGGGGTGTGTGTGTGTGTGTGCGTGTGTGTGTGTGGATGAGAGCGGCCTGAGCCCCCGCCTGTATTAAGAGGGCCCTGGCAGCAAGAGATAGCGGCTCTATCTTAATGGCTTCTGCCGCCTGCCACTCAGCCTTCAGACGGGGTCCTCTGCCTGCACGTGTCTCCCCACGATAAAGCCACTTCACAGGGACTTGTGCCTCTCCACGCCGGCCTCTCCTCTCTCCTCCTCTCCCGGGAAAGGGGAAAGAGAGAGAGTGGGAGAGAAGAGAAGATGCCAGAGGTATTGATATACGAGCTCACCCTGAGACTGAGACGAGATGTGAGAGAGAGACAGGCGGAGAGAGGGAACATTCACACCACTGGCTTTCATGCTCAATTCTGAATTGTTGATCATATCAGATATTTTTGAACAACTGTGCCCAGGATGTAACCCAGAATATAACATCTGATACAACAATGTGAGGAAAACACACATTTGCAGTTAAGACATCACAACTATTTTTGGACCTGTTCTCCTCCCGCACGTTTTCAGTGCATTTTGGTTTTGGGCTCTTGACTTGTCGACTGAAGTGAAGCATCTCTTCAGACACTAGTCAAGTTTTCCATCTGGCTTTCTTTCCATTGTTGTGTCTCTGTGTCATTAATGTATTAATGCTGGCTCAGATAAGCTGCTGTGGGTGCCAGAATTCAAACTGTCAGGTGAATGATGTAAGCTTTACTCACTCTGCTGTTATTCCACTGGTAGCTCATCCTGGGGGAGCAGTGCACATCGTCACAACACCAGCAGCAGCAACAGCAGCAGTGGGACGAGCTTAAGTATTCCTCCATGGAGCCATACTGAGCTGCTTGATCAGACGTGTTGGCATGCAAACTTTCTTGTGAAACGGTGTATGAACAGCAGCAGGCTTTGCAAAAGACCACAACAAGAAAAGCAAGAGCAGGAATTGCATGCCAGCTTAGAAAGGCCATTTTGTTTTTGCAATGCAACGCAACTCGTGTTGATTGCCTGGGCTAGCTCACTCCATGCAATGGCTAAATGCAGTGTACATTGTAATACAAGTGTAGCCTCAACAAAATTGCTGCAGGCTCGTCGCTCCGAGTGTCTGTGGAGGCGCACACTTCTGCTGTATAAATCCACCCCATCACCAGGCAGAATGCTGATATCTGCAAAACCCTGGATTATATTCAGTCTACACATTTTGTATTGTGTTTTTTATCATTAAAATCTGAGGCTAACAGTTCAGGCTTGACCTTGGAAACAGCAACATCCTGAGTGTTGAGAGTAGGTGGACTTTGGGGTTGAGTTGAGACTGCTTTGGCAGCTGCTGGACAAAGTGAACACAGACTAGTCCTACAGTGAGCTGAATAATCAATTGCCAATATCGATCACTCATTCTTTACTCGGTGGACAACCGTTTCCGTCTTGCAGTGAATGGCTGCGATTGAAAATCTGAAAAACACTGCCAAATTTTGGGCTGCTCTGTCCTAGAATTTTGATTCACAGCATCACAGAACAGCGAAACCCTAGCACGCTCATTTCTCTCCAATTTAAATGCAAACAATGTCAATTTCTAGATGTGATCTTGCTCTTGCACAGAAAACCCTCTTAGGTCCATAACTACTGATTTGCCACATTGTGTCTGATGTGTGTGTGTCTGCATTTGCATAATATGGTGCATGAATGTTTGTGAAAATGTGTGGGAGATGTGTGTGACTATATATATAGAGAGAGAGATGTGTGTGTGTGTGTGTGTGTGTGTGTGTGTGTGTGTGTGTGTGTGTGTGTGTGTGTGTGTGTGTGTGTGTGTGTGTGTGTGTGTGTGTGTGTGTGTGTCTTCAGGCTTTGGGATTGTTTACTGCCGGTCTCTCCCTGCCCCTGCTCATGGTCGGCCCCTAATGCACTACAGCTGTTAGGGTCCCGACACAGGGGCCTCCCATCAACGGTTTCATTGTAATGGACTCTGTGTGTGTGTGTTGTGTGTACATGCTTGCTTTTCTGCGTGTTTTTTCCTGTTTCTGAATGAGTGTGTGTGACTTTTTATTTATTTATTTATTTTTACATGAACGTGTGTATGTGTAGTTGCTGCACTGTGAATATTTGCTGTTCCTTCTGGGTATTTTTTTTCTTCCTGTCTCTCTGCAATACTGTGTTTTATTGTGTGTGTGTGTGTGTGTGTGTGTGTGTGTGTGTGTGTGTGTGTGTATGTGTGTGTGTGTGTGCACTGTATATCCTGTCCTCACACGAGCAGCTTTGTGATACCTTCTCCCTCCATCTTTCTCTTGTCACCTCCCTCCAGCTTTTCCAAAAACACATCTCAGATTATGAACCTATGAATCACTTAACAAGCCTCTTTTGTTTCATCCCAGGTGAAACACTCCCTTTTCATTTTCTTGTCACTATTTTCTCACTGAACATAAAACACTCCGATGGCTGTGTTCATTCATATGCCTCAGCAACATGTTTCAAATGTAGACGATTGCTTACATCTGAGAAGTTGGTTGCTCCATGAAACTTTTCCATGCATTAACAGTGCTTTTTTTGTGCAGGTAACAGTTTCTGCCGCTTGTTCCGCGTCACTTTTTAGCTTGCTTTATTTTTTATTAGCAACTTATTTAAACTGCGTCCTCTTTAAACATTCCAGGTAGTTATTTTCTGCAACCCAGACATTGAGCTGTTAGCCCTGAGGTTATGTCCATGTTGCATGTCCAGGGAGTTCTCATATGCAATGGTGTGTGACCTCAAACACTCTGTTGCCATGAAACTTTTTGCATTACTCTGTATTTATTATTATTATTATTGTTATTGCTATTTTGTAGTAGCTTATATGTTTGTACTTCCTTCCTTCCTCTTTTCTAAGTGCATTCTGAGCAGTTGTAACAAAGCAGTTTCTGCAGGGATCACGGACGTTATTCTGATTCTGAATTTGATTTGTTTTTGTACATGTGCATTGTCCACTGCATCACCTGTATCCACTATTCAAATTCATTGTCGAGTCAGAATTAATCATAGCTAAGTTCACTGCAAAGTAAATTCTGAAGGCCACTGTTACCCATACCCATTGTGTGAATGGTAATAACAAACACAAGACTCATCCCCGTTCTCTCAGCTTCCTGTAGCGGGGAAGGGGGGCGGGGGGGGGGGGGGAGGGCAAGCGATGTGCCCAGGTCAGTGCTGCTCTGCTGCAATGTTGACCGATTGCAGCCGACTCAGCCGCATAATGGAGAAATTAAGTTTCTGTAATGCACAAATGAGGTTATCATTGGTTTTGCAGCTGTTTACAGGGTCAAGGAGAGATGCCGTTTCTAATCGGGGCTCAATTTAGTCGAGGAATGCGATTAGATTTAGCCCTCCCAGTGTATTCTCTCCATTTGACCATGAATTAGATTAGGTAAATAGAAAACTAATGCCACTGATTGTTGGTGACATTGACATGTTCATATTGCTGTCTTATAGAGAGCAGGAGGAGGAGTCGGCATTGATATGTACTTAGTCTGTGTATGTTTGTATACACAAACGTGTGCATATATGTATGTGTATACAAATAATTGATAAATAAATGTCAAGATGGACCTTGATATCTTTGTTAGAGACTGTCCTGTAAAAACTACGTGCTCATTATTGTAACCATGACGACAAAGGTCCTCTAACCCTAGGAAAGTACTTATTCTAACTCGAACTATGATCTTACCTGAAACCTAACCAAGTAGTTTTTGTGCCTAAATTTAACCAAAACGTGACTGTGATGATGAACTTAAGGATTTTTTTTGGCATGTGTATTGAGTGCGGGGGTGAGATGAACTTCCTCTTTACGAGAGTACCCTGCTGATGTAGCATTGCACTTGAGGTGGCAAATATTTGGTATATTCAGACCAAACCAGTGCTGATTCAAGTGACATCACTTGAGGCAGTTTATCAGACTGCACAGAGATCCCTCTGCAGCTACAAAAGGCTTTATAAAAGTTTTTTTTCACACTCCACAAGACCTGTAAACAGACTTTGATGTGTAAAATCGCTGTAGTTTCCCTTTAATATCCAGATTTTTCCTCCCTCTTATTCCCCCTTATGTAGCTTTACGCTTGGAAAAATGAACTTGTTACACACTGTCTGACAGTATCACTCACAACTCAACTTGTTTCAACTCTTCATGGAGATTAAATGATGTTTACACTGGGTGAAACACTTAAACCGAACCCTCACATTTTTTTTGTGGCGGTTCCTTTCCATCAAATGAAAATATTCAAAATGTCATTTTATTCGTTTTATTCGTTTCTCTAAAATTCAGCCTGACATATTTGGTATCTTTGGAAACTTTGGGGTCTCCACTACACTTAAAAAGAGTTGTGGTACACACACAGTTTTTTTCCCCTAAATATTTCAGTGACTGGTTCAAATAAATAATCTACCGCTATAACATAGTTAAATTTGCTTGGATCACAGTGCCTCTGCAAAGGCAGGCAACATCTGAGAATTGGTGAAACAGTCTGTAGTTGTAGATGTTCAGATTTCCATTTCTTCTTCTTGTCCTCTTTGGCTTTAAAGCTGGTGGTTCATTCTTGACCTTGGAAAGAGTAAATGGATTAAATCGATCTTGTGGTGAGATTGTTTTCTAAAACACTGTTTCCAAGTTTGAGCATGAACTTTCAAACTCAACTTTAAGGCTAAAATGGATGAAAGAAGCCTGTGTGATTTGACTGAAAGCTCCAGAACAGTTACCAAATTGACTGTGATTAGATTATTTAGTCAATATTTGAAAAATGTCAAATTTTTTATCTATCTGTGTGTTCTCACTGTATTCACGCTGTACAATGTATGCGTTCTGTGTGGATGTGTGTGTGTGTGACTGTACAGAAGGTGTGTGTTTGTCTACAGTAGGTACAGTGACAAAGCTTGCTTTCTCTCCTTCTTCCTCTGTGTGTGTGTGTCAGTGTCTGAGTGTGTGTGTTAAAGTATCACACAAGTGGCAGTCTGTCAACTCTGCTTTTCTCTGCGCTCTCCAGAACAATAGCTGGATTGGCCGTATGTGTGACACGTAGACCACACACCCTTAATAGTGACTGACAGCACTAAGGGCTGAAAGCAGCATGCACTACTGACACACACACACACACACACCCGCACACACACACAAACATACAGTACGTACACCTGAGGACACAATGGGTGTGGGTGATCGCTGAAGGTTTTAGCCAGTTTGTATATGTGTATTTTGTGAGTCTGTCTCTGTGTGTGTGTGTGTGTTTGTGCATGTGTGCATTCATGCGTGTGAGCCTCAGCATATGTTCTGTTGAAAGTGTTCAGCTGTCTTCTTGTAGCAAAACTGTTCCATGTAGCAGAATCAAATGTCTCCCTCTCGCTGCATCAAAACAAAGGAGGAAAGAAGGGAAAGTCTGTTAAAGCTTTTTATCTCATTTGTTAGACTACGGCCACGGAGGAAAAACTGCTTCGGATCGGCTGGAAGATGTGCATTATTTTTCAGAGACCTGCAACGCTTGTCCTTGCAATTGTTCTGCATTAATGAAAGGCTTGGAAAAGTCATACTAACACTCATTTCATTTAAACAGTTGGCTACAAATCTCAGAATAACAATATTTAAAGTAGCAGTGGGAAACAAGAGAAAGAAAGGGTGGAGATAGTGTGAATGGATAGAGATGGATGATTAAAGTGGGTTAATATTCTGCTTCTTCATGCTGACGATCAGCAAATAGTAATAACAGTAATGAACAGTGAGATGTCTTCTTAATATTGTTTAAATGCACTAGAACTGTGATTTAAACTCTCTGGACAGTGTTACAGAACAATCAGCAACCCCTGAAAGGATTGAACTCTGAGCTTAGGATACCTTATTAATCGTGTTTTAAGGTTTGATTTATGTCCACACTTTTTTTTTTTTTCACTTTATTCTGTTAGCGAAGCCAATCATGTGAAAAGCATGATGTGTGTCAGAGTGGAGCACAAAGCACAACAGCTTCACTTTAATAACATAGTGGAACCAAAGGGAAAGTAGGAGAGGCTGGAACAACACAAGTTAACCAATTAAGCATGAATGCGTCCAAAGCATCCCAAAAATGTGGTGAAAAGTGTTACTTTTAGCTTCTCTTTTCTCTGCTCTGCCTGTGAAAACTATAAAATATGTTAGATTAACACTAACGTTTCTAGGCTGCAGTTAAAAATGTGTTATTATACAGACCAACAACCCTGTGCAGCATCATGCCAGACTCTGGAAGGCTGCGTTAGTGTCTAGCATGGTTCCAGTTAATCCACTAATTGCTGTAATCACCTGTTTTATCTGTAATAGAATTTCTGCATTTGTCACAAGTTAGAGCAAGCCTCGATAAAATGCTGTGGACCGTGTTCATGTAAACTAACTTTCAAACCCTATTGATGACTCACAGAACAACCTGTAGTCACTAATTGAGGGATCATTCCAAGAATTTGCCAGTTCAAGCACAGAGAAAAGAAATAATAAGTAATCCGAATCTGTTGGAAAAGTTATAAAAGTTATAAAAGCTTTTTTATCTCCTAATTTAACGCAGTTAATGAACAAGAATTCCTGTTTGTTGTAGAGAAAGAAATGGCCTCCATCCTATTTAGACAAGGCATGTGGTATAAAATACAGAAAGTAGAAAGGTGTGTGCTTGTGTGTGTTTCATATAGTCCAGTGTAGTTCACTCCATATTGATTAATTCCCCTCATGTTGCATAATAAAGTGCATGAGGACTTGCAGTGGTCTTATCACTCTGGAGTGTGTCTACATGATCTGTGACTGTTGTCTGAGTGTGTGAAAACCAAGTGTGTGTGTGTGAGAGAGAGAGAGAGAGAGAGAGAGAGAGAGAGAGAGAGAGAGACTTGTGGAAGGGGGCAGCACTGCTGTGCATTTGCACTCAGGGAGTGATGAGCCCTCTGGTCAAACGGCCCCTCCCCTCTGCTCTCTCTCTCTCTCTCTCTCTCTCTCTCTCTCTCTCTCCCTCACACACACACACACACACACACACTGAGCGAAAGAGAAAGAGGCTCTGCTGCTGGCCCTTTAAGAGCTGAGACTAGATCTCACAGCTTACTGAGAGGGAGGGAGAAGAGGAGGGACAGAGGCAGAGAGAGAGAGAGGGTGTGAGGCTGAAAGTGTGTGAGTAGAGAGAGAGAGAGAGGAATACGGAGAGAGAGAGAGAGAGAATCAGCAGTGTGTGTGAGAGGTTGAAGGATCACTTCTATCCCGTCTTGTCTTGGGGAGACTAACCTTGTTCATCTGAGCATTGTGGGACTGTTTTATGTTGTTGTTGTCGAGAGAGACGGACCCTTACTCCAGCATGCTCACTGAGCCTGAGCTACCTCAGGAGTGTAACAGGTACGTGACGCTTTCTCACACACACACACGCACTCTCTTACACACACACACACGCACATTCGCACACAGATGACAGAGGACAGGACGGAGTGGGACAGAGACAGGGAGGGGAAAGCACGGGGAGGATAGGAGTAGAAAGTAAAAAGGTACGTGTGTTTGAGAGGAGAAGACTCGGTCTGTGTGTGTGTGTTGAGCATGTGAACTGTCTCAGAGAGTTGGCTGAGTTTGAGTCCGGAGTGTGTGTGTGTGTCTGTGTGTGTGACTGTGTGTGACAGAGTCAGAGATGGTAAAGGGGAGTTGATGATTGACTTTTAGGCTTTTGGGAGAGATACCATATGCAAAGCTGGGGCAAAGCAGGCATTATATTAGCGTGTGTGTTCATGCATGTGTTTGTCCCAGCAGTAACAGAAATGACTCCCCCCCCCCCGTCCCCGTCCCCGTCCCCGTCCCCGTCCCTCCTGACTGACTGAAGTTGTGTTCATTCAATTCAGTACCTCAACAAAACCGCACAAACTGCTGAAAACAGTGTTAGTGTGTGTGTGAAAGAAAAAGAGACTCTTGAAGAGAGAGAGATGGATGTGTGTGTGTGTGTGTGTGTCAAAGTCAGAATGTCTTATCCTCTCATCATCTCATCTCCATCGCTCACCACAACTTTATTTACTTCTGCTTTACCCTATCAGCTATTCTTATGTCTCTTTCTGTAACAGTCTGACATTTTAACAGGCTATCAACAAGTCAAAGACACACAGTGGATTTCTTTATTTTTAAACACTAACATGAGGAAGAGGAATTCCCCAAAATAAATCATTTTTTTCAATCTGAAATTGAAATGTTTACACCCTTCCCTCCTGCTCCTTTTAAATTTACTTATTTTTGTGATTTATTTTTCACTTAATCCAAATTCAATACATGCAAACCCTTAGTAATCCTATTGTCTATCTGCATGTTGTTGTTGTTATTCTATTTTTTTATTTTTTCTTGCCTTATGCTAATGTTAATCTCACTGTGCTCCTTTGATGTTTGTGCGGGCCCTCGTCATTTAGAGGTGTGAACCCTCTAACCTTGCCCTTTTCCGACACTGTCAACACAAGTGGCTTTTGCCTGTGGAATAATGGTTGTTTGATGCTAATGCTGTGAGAGACAGATTATGTTATAATACCCAGCATTTTAATACTAACATACACACGCACATGCATACGCTGACACATACACACTCACCTCTCTCCCTCAGCCTGCTTGACTTTTATTGCATTAAAGGAGCGCTCTGTTTTGCCCGATGAAACTAATCTTTTTTTCCGAGATAAACTGGGGTCGGTGGGGTGGGTTTGGGAGGATTTCAGGGGCCCCTTGAATTAAGAACACATTTAGATGTGGCAAAAATGTGTTTTTAATAAACCGTCCAATCTGGCAAAGTGGTTGAAGAGAGAGAGTGAGAAAAAAAAAAAGATAACAACAGCTAGGGGGAATTAAAAATTTAAAGGATTACACCGAAAAGCAGAATGTATGGAGATAAATGCAGGGATTACAATGACTTAGGAGGAGAGCGCTTAAAACTCTTGCTTTCCAGTAATGCACTCCATCACTGTGGCTCTGGCCGTGTGTGTGTGTGTGTGTGTGTGTTTGTGTGTGTGTGTGTATCTATGTGTGTGTGTTCATATGTGGATGGATGTATGTGTGCGAGCGAGTGAGAGAGGGGTATCTTCCAATCCGTGAGTTGCCAGTGTGTGTGCGCTCCAGCCTCGGTGGTCGCGATGCTCTCGGTTCCTGCGTCTCTGTAAGTGTCCGCTCGCCTCCTTCACCCGCGCTTCTTCTTCTTCTTCTTCTCATCACACTTCCTCTTCACATACTTTTCTACACTTCTTCCCCTTTTCTTCTTCTTCTCTTTTTCTCAAATCGTGCAGTTGTTAAAATTCACTTGGAGTCACTTTTGGTGGAAAAAAAAAGCTGATGGAGAAGAATTTGGCAGTGTTTTAGAAGATGGTTTGTCTTTTATTTGTTTTATATTAGTTTTTTTAGAGGTGAGAAATCATTACTGACATTTTTTATTTTTTTTATTACTCTGTCGAATGTGAGTAAGCCTCTAAGTAGGTTAAAACACATTTTTATGCTCATTTTATTTAAGCCAGAAAAAGTCTTGTGATATGATTTTTGTCTCATCTTGTTAAGCTATTTAAAAAATGCATTCATTCTTTGACAAAGCTTCTGTATTCTGTGATTTATATTATTTTATATTGTAATTTTATTTTCGTATTATGCTTTCAATGATTTGAAGTTTTTTTTTTTTGGTTCTCTTTGCGCTCGGCTCTGTATCAAAATTTCCAGTCGAAGCTGAAAATAGTGGAAACAGACTGCCTTCACTAACACGGCCTCATCTGTTCACACAAACAGAACAGAAATATACACATAGAGGAAAAAAAGGAGAAAGCCAAAGCAGCCAGAACATAGAGGAAAAGACAGAGAAAAAGGGACATTTGAGGGAGTTGCTGTGGCACTGGATGAAGAGATGAAGGGAAAGAATCGATGTGGCCAAACTGACACATTCCTTGCCGATGGAGAGAAGAAGGAGCAGAAGAGGCAGAAGAAACAGGGTTACAGAAAAGTGAGAGTGCTAGAGATGGGGGGGGGGGGGGGGGGGGGGGGGGGGAGGAAGAGGTCTCTGTCAATGTGGTGTTAAAGCAGTGGTGGATTTTCACACCCCTCCATTTGTCCCCTCTGTTTATTGGGGTGTTTGTGTGTGTGTGTGGGGGGGGGTGGGGTGGTGGGGTGGGGGGTGACACAGTCAACAGTAGATGTGTCAACACTTTGAACGGTTTAACCAGGACACACTGATACAATCTGACATTACTTGCGTCGCACTCAGCAGCAAGGACGGCATCAGCAGCCTGAAGGTTTTTACTGAATTTCATTGAGACAAACAGCTTTTTTTTTTTTCTTTTTTTTTTTGCATACAATTTTAAGGTACTTGTGATTTACTTGAGTATTATTTTCTGCTCTTTATACTTGTACTCCACCTCATTTCGGATACTTACAGTGTAATCTTTGCTACATCAACTTGACAGCTGTAGTTATCACTTATTTTTCAAATCAAGATTTTACATAAAAACAAATATCACTTCATGAAATAGAACGCATTGTTATAGATTAAACTACCCTGTAGAATATAAAGTGATTAGAATGAGCTCCACATTGACCCAGTGCAACAGTAAAACGCTGCCTACACTTTAATGCATCAGTAATAATAATTATTAAGACATACAGAGTATAGTAATAAAAACATCTTGAAAAGAGCCATTCTGCGTAATGAGTACTTCTCAACTCTAAGTATATTTTCCTAGTAAAATTTTGGAATCAGTGCTTGTAATGGAGAGGTATTTTTATAGGGTGGCGTTGCTAGTCTTTCTAAATCGGAATAAGTCCTCCACAATGGTTTATTGGTATTTATTTGAATAATTATTGCCTTTTATTTTGTAAGAGAAATTCTTGCGGCTGCTGATAAAAACTTGTTTCCAATTTAAGTGAGCAGTGCTGCTTCCAGTGTAAGTGTCGCTGTACTTCATTTAAAAGGGCGAGATTAAAGTGGTGTGTGTGTCTGAGGAAAGAGAGAATGTGTGTGTCTGTAAAGGAGAGACACAGAGAGAGAGTAGAGTAATTGAGTAGAGTGTCCGTGCTCTGCAAACTAATGCGCCATTCTGCCCCTCTCTTCCCCTGTGGCCCTGTCCCGGCCTCCCTCTCTCTCTCTCTCTTGCTCACTCTCTCTCCCTCTCCCTCTCCCCCCCCCCCCCCCCCCCCCCCCGACCACCACCACCACCACCTCGGACTGGAGGCCATTGTCTGGGCCATATTGTCTGTCCCCAGAGAGCCTTGATAACCGTGTCTCCATCCACGGAGCGAGAGGGGGGCAAGAAAGAAAGAACGACAGACAGAAAAATACCAGAGGAGAATGCTAAAGCCCCCCCCCCCCCCCCACCTCCTCCCCACTTCCTCCCCTCTCTCAGCACACTCTCACCCGCCCCCCTCACCCTTCCAACTCTCTCCCACCACGACCTCCCACCCCGGTGCGATCAGCTGACCCTTTCCGATAGCCAATAGAAGAAAGGCTGCATTTGTTCTTGTTGTTGTTGTTTATGGATGGAGGGAGGAGGGGGGCAAAAGGAGCAGAGAGAGAGAGTGATGGAGTGTTTGAAGTGACTGGGAAAGACAGAGAAAGTGTGTGTGTGTGTGTGAAAAAGAGACAGACAGACAGACAGAGGTGTCCCTCCAGGCTAACTGGAGTCTGGTCATATGACATGAGGTCACAGGGGAGGGGCCAAAGGTCAGGCAGAGGTATTGCATTGTCAACAGAGCAGGAAAACTCCAGCGGCGTGCATGCATGCGTGTGTGTGTGTGTGTGTGTGTGTTTTTCCCGAATTTCACACTTCACATCCCATGTTCTCTCTCCTTCTCTTCTTCTTCTCCTTATTCCTTCCCAGCTATCCATCAATGTAAGCATCTTGTCTTACACTAATCTCACTATGCTGCTCTCTCCCTCTCTCTCTCTGTCACACACACACACACACACTCCGTTTACCATCCTTCCAATCCACAATAGGAGACAGTGTTAGAGGCTTGGAGCTCCCTCCCAGAGCGCTACAATGAAACCTCTGTCTTTGCAGGTAGTGAGGGAGGGAGGGAGGGAGGGAGGGAGGGAGGGAGAGAGAGAGAGAGAGAGAGAGAGAGAGAGAGAGAGAGAGAGAGAGAGAGAGAGAGAGAGGGAGGAGGGGGGGGGTCAGAGGAAAGAGAAGGAGACCATTTGGGCTGAGGTGGGAGAGTTTCAAAGTGCGGGACGAAAGAAAGAGGCCAGCTGGGAGTGTGTGTGTGTGTGTGCGTATTTGTGTGTTGTCATTTATGTGAGAATGAGCTTGTATCTGTGTGTGTGTGTGTGTGTCTGGTTTACAGGGGCAGGCCAAGTCGCTGACAGTGAGACAAATGTTGTGACTCCTTTATGGATTGCTTAACAAATGCAGCACAAATAGTGGCCTGGCACAACAATGGAAAAACACTGTCCCTCGCTCAATAAACATTATGCAGTGTCTCCCCCTCGCAAAACACCAGGGGAGCGGGGCCACCGTCCACCGGATGCACTTTTCCTTTCTCCGTCTGTTTCTTCTCCCCCTCCTCCTCCCTCAGTTCTCTTTCTCTTTCTCTCTTCTGCTTTTTTCTATAGGAACACTCAAGATTTTCCCACGAACTGTCTTTGCTTGGCGCTAAACTCATGACTACAAACCCACCTAAAGTTAGATAGATAGATAGATAGTTCCTTCATTCCTCCCTCTCTCCTTCATTTTTACTCCATCCTTTCTTCTGTGCTGAAATGTCAGTGACGATCACATCGTCTGGTGACTCAGTGTAAAGACATAAATAAGGTTTTAAAAAAGGGGGGGAAAAGCTGAAAACATGACAAGGAAAGTATGTGGAGCGATGCCTCGCTGGTGACTAAAGCTTTGGGTGGATGAATGGACGAGAGAGGACGACAGACAAACAGAAAAAAGAGAGAGTCCCACAGGCCACGAGTTAGCCCACGTCTTTTGCACCCACCCCCTTTGCTCTCTCTATGCACATACACATACACAACAAATGACTGTGTCTCCAGTGTGTGTGTGTGTGTGTGTGTGATTAACAGCGGTGACATTAGGTTGTGTGTTATTGCCTTTTGTGGTTAAGCTGGACAGGAAACATGGTTTGGGCTGTCCGCCGCCGATTTAGGGCACCTCACAGAGGATGCTTTGTGTGTGTGTGAGGCTGAGTGTGTGTCTGCGCCTTTGTGTGTGTGTGTGTGTGTAAGGGTGTGTCTGCGTGTGTATGAATGTGAGTATATACAGGCAGGAGCTGTGTTCATATTTTCTCCCTGTTACACACGGTTTACTTCAACAGAGAAAGTCATCAGGGAAAATTCAGCAGGCATTTTACAGCGTTTTACATGAATTCTAACAAGCAGGAAATTTTTACTTTACAATGTTGCGACGAAGGTTGAAACGTGTTTGGAAATAGTTTTTTAAATTGGTATTTTCACTGTAGACTCTGGACATTTGTGTTTGCTTTTTACCCCACACTCATTTTCCATATCTGAATGTTGTTCAGGAATTTAAAAATTTGAACTTTTATGCTTCAAAGTTCTTAACGCCTTCGCAAAGTCTTTAAAAAACTATATGTGATGCTTGTCAAGAATATCCAAAGTGCTCTAAAGTAACAAGAGCCACACAAGGAAAGAGGGAATATCACTGACTCCAGGTCCTCCCTTTCCTAATCTCTATCCCTCCATCTCAGCCTTTCCTCTCTGTTGCTGCCCCACTCTTCCCACTGTTCAAAAGGACAGCCTATAAATAGATATTAGGCAATATCCTTAAGAGTCTGCACAGAGAAGAAGGGAGAGAGGGAGTTAGGGAGGGGAGGGATGGAGCGACATTCTTACAAACAGCTGATTGTGTAAAGAGGGAACAGTAAGTAAGACAACACCGGGGGAAGAGAGAGGCAGGAAGACAGCGAGAGGGAAAGAGCAGGAGGACAGTCGACGTTAAAATAAGTTCAAGAGTGTGTGACGGAGAGATAGAGGCAGGGAGAGAAGGAGAAATTGTTTTGAAAGCAGAGAATAGGAAAAGCAAGGAGAGAGAGAGAAAGAGAAGTGAGGAGAAAAAAAGCGATGGCAATAAAGCGAGTGATAGCATGACACGGGGGAAACATTTGTTTAAATTCCCGCCTGAGGTGTCATACAGATGTAAATGTTGCGGTCGGCTCCTCGGAGGCAAAAACGCCCTGGGCGCCTTATCTAAAAGGCACATTCCGCTCAACTATTTTGATATGCCCTTCCATTCCCTCAGAGAACAATTTCAAAGATAACTCGCATTTCCACGCAAATAGACCCACACCTGAGTGACAGGCAGGCAGTTCTTAGCAGTCACAAGGTGGCGGGAAAAAAAAAAAAGACACAAATGTCACTTTGACTCTTGACAGCACTTTGGAATTAACCGCTGTTGCTTATTTTTACTGTAGACGATGGATTCGACTGACTGTGCGGTGCGTGTTTGTGTAGTGGTTGAAGTAATGGGTTGTAATTTAAAGAGAGGCTGAGCACATACATGTGCACACACGTGCACACGCAGAAGCACACACGCTTTACTGTGGAATTCTCCAGAGGAGGCTCCCACGCTCCCTGATAGCTTGTTCTGAGTAGAGGAGTTAACAAGAGCAGTTAGCAGCATGATTATGTTAGCAGCCAGACACACAGAGCGAGAGAGAGCCCGGCGTGTGTGTGTGTGTGTGTGTAAATGTGTGTGTGATAGCCTGTGACATTTTTCCGATGGCTGCTTTGTCTTTCCCTCACTCCTCATTGAAGCTGAAACAAATCTTTGCCCCCATTTTGCTTAATTCATTTGATTTGTGTGTGTGGTTTTTGAAGTGTTTTGCATTTGTGAGCAACCTCGCTTGCGTGTTCATAAGCTTGCTGCCTGTATTTAAACATGCTTGCGTGTGCGTAAGCTTGCCGCTGCTGACGTGCCAACATGAAATGGGCGCGTTGATTACAGTAAGCGACGGCCAGGAGATGGTTAACCACCGTCAATGGCGATTATTCGGCCCGTTAATGGACGTCCGTTGCTGTCCGATTAGTGACTTAGCAGCAGTGGACATATGTGATATGAGAGGGACTTAGCGGAGGAGCCGCTAATCATCAAAAAGCCAAGGGGAAGTGGCGCTCTAATCTCAGCTTAGAGCTCTCACCGTGTGCATGGTTGTGTGTGTGTGTCTGTGTGTGTGGGTGGTTTTTGCAACAGCAGTGAGAGGCTGGGAGGGTAGAAAAGACAAACAGCTGATTAGAATTCTGTTTCTTTGGAGTTTACTTATTAATTTGATTTGTAAATTTTAAAAAAACTGCAATATTGTTGCAATGATGTTATGTCATTTCAAATATTACTGTGCTGCTTTAGCGGAATGGGTAGCAGCATGTATGTGTGTTAAAGACTGCGTTTGGCGGGAGCTGTTCAATTTTTTTTTTGGTTTCGTACGATGGGGCAAAATTATGCTAATATTCTCTAATTATGACCTGGACGACACTGCCAATTTATCGACTTAATAAAACCTCATCTTCTTTAATCCTCGCATCTCTCCGCGTTTTCAAAAACGTCTTCCTCCGGGTCTCTCCCGGCGTGACAGCCCTGCCAAACTTTAAATGAAGTAGCCGGCGTAACCTGCACACCCGCCGTGCCCAATTGTATAGTAATTCGACTTCAAAGGCGAACTAGAGGGAGAGAGGGATTTTATAGCCGGAGAGGAGCTGTGAACGGCCTCCCCATTCATAGACACCCCACCTCTGAGGAAGTAGTAGCAGAGTTGGGGAAGGGGGGTGAATGAGGGAGGAGGGAGAAGAAGAAGAAAAGGGGCAAAATACAGGAAAAAGAATGATGAAATGAAGTGTTTGCCACTGAGTTATCTTCTTTAGGAGAGTGAAGTGCTCTCTCTGGCCCACGGAGTTTTGGGATATCTGTGTTGTCTCCTGTGTTAATGTGTAACCGTTCTTGTCTCTGGATTGCCAGCCGCTCTAAAATTGCCAAAGTGGCTACTGTGGGACAATAAAAGTGTAAAAACAAAACTAAGAGGCCTCTCCTGCTTTCCAAGACGTTTCTGTGGCTGAGCCGAAGGGCAACATTCGTGATGAGGTGAGAGGATTCAAAGCTGACCCCAGGTCTGTGAGAAGGGTTGTGGCTAGGCAGAGGTGTGCGCATGTAGGACACAAGGGGAGATGTGTGTGTGTGTCTGAAACAAAAGGGCTCAGTGTGAGAGAGTGAAAGGAGGTAAAGTAAACAGGCGGTGATGAGGACAGACCTGCAGTGTTTAGGGCCTCTGTTCTATGTATGTGCACATATGTGTGTGTGTGTGTGTGCTGCGTGGCTCAAAGCCCTGTAGTTTGTACAGCTGGGCCTGCCGCTTGCTTTGGATAGTGTGTGAAATCACACACATAAAAGTTTGTGCACACTCACGCACACGAACTTTTCTCCTCAGTCATTCTAACATAAGTATCGTAAACGTTATCACAAGCCAGTTTCAGTTTTAGTTGAACTTAATGACAGCAGCGTGCAGCCTTATCTCCAAAGAAAAGGACTTCCACAAATGTCCATGCATGTGTCTATGTGTGTGTGTGTTTGTCTGTTGGTCCTCTGTACACACTGTCCTACAGGAGAACACTTGTTCAGCATTGATGGCAGTGTACAAAAAAGTCATTAAAATTGTCCGAATTGTCGACTGAAGCTCAAAAACGTATGTAAAAGACAACAAAATTGCTTTGCTGCATTCGACTTTAGGGAGATAAAAAGGTTCTCAGCAATATGCACATGATAACACCAATTTGTAAACTGGTTTAAATTATTAGATTATCTAAGAATCTTGCAGGCAAAATCTTCCAAAAACAATTAAAGCTTATTAAATTACATCACCATTGTAGAGAGTTAGTCTTTTTTTTTTTTTTTTTTTTTTTTTTAAACAGTATTGCTGCGGTGGAGTTGATTTGATTTTGACCTTCACCTTCCCCATGATAAAGCAGCATGCTGCGTTTCTTAGCGTGGCGCTCTCCTCATCGCCTCCAGTCAGCAGCACTCAATATTGTTTGCCTTTCCACTGTCATAAGGTAAATAAGCAATGAATTAGTGGCAGGGCTGCTCCTAGGAACAATGCCAGATGTACAGTCCAGAGGAAATCCAATAGAGTCAAGGGGGTAATCAGTTTACTGGAGACAAGCAGGGAGAGAGGGGAAGAATTTTAAGAGAGAAAGCACTGGGGAGGAAGACAGAGCAAATCAGAGGCAGATAATGTATGGATGGATGACGAAGACGTGATGATGTAAAGAGAGAATGAGCAGAAAACAACTTGTTGAATCAAAGAA